>NC_058409.1:118244457-118525022 GCF_002201575.2 Neomonachus schauinslandi
TTATTAAAATTTAGATATATTTTTATTGCAAGATCTGGCAGTTAAGCTGAAAAGTTTGGCTTTATTATATCATTTTTCATATACTTTTTATCTTTTTACTGAGTTGAATAATCTTTCAATGGTTGTAAAGCCTTGAGTTTCTCTGCATCATGGCATCCCCATCAATCATCACAATGTCAGATTACAATAAACACTACGCTTTTAAGGCAGGCAAATGGTATGGATACTCTTTGTCTTATCCTTTCATAGCTTCTTAGTATGCAGTGCTGGTCTCCTGTACACAGAGTTTTAAAAATTCTGCCCTGAGCATCCAAAGAGAGAAAATGTGACAAAATAATCATTGGCTCCTTCGAGTTCCCTGATTATCGTGACGACGGTAAAACCCCAGGCAAGCTATGAAAATGTGGACAGATGTGTAGCTCGTTGAATTTGCATTCAGAACTGCTCTGGCTTTCCTAATGCCTATTTTTGGAAAACAGCTGCCATAGATTATTGACTTGTGAAGGGAAGCAGATGTGTATGAGCAGCAATGGAAGCTAGTCACGGAAAGTGTGCAACCACGGCCCGCCGGACACGGCTGCTCCGTGTGAGCAACACAGCAGTCAAGGGTCTGCTCCCTCTGTGTGGGGAGAATTGAAACGAGGGAGTCTTAAGGCAAAGGAAAACAGGACATATTGTGTTTGTTTTTCCCTCACAGTTTTTTAATTTCTTTGTGCATTTTAAAAGAAGAAATAAGAATTGGTGTACTCATGTTATGCTAGATGTATGAGTGCATAAAATTGGTTTGGTATTTGAGTTGTGTCTTTTTTAAATAAAGCTAACTCTCTAGTCTTCTGTTTGTACAACTAAAGAGGTTTGTGTTCAAGATTTAAACAATGTTATGTCAATGATATCTCAATAAAGCTGGGAAAAAATTTAAAAATTAAAAAGATTTAATCTAGTGGTTTAATTGCATCAAGTATAGTCTAAATATTAAATCCATAGATACAGATATAGAAATGTAAAGATTTAAGCATAAAGATATAAACATACAGATGTAGAGATGGATTTAACATATTTGTCTTGTTCAACAAACCAGAGGTAAGGAAAATGGTGGAGAAAATATGTATGTGTGGTATTATGTCTTTACAGTTATTCAGTAATACTTTTGCCATATCAGTGTAATGTAGTGGAAAGTGTACAGAATTTAGGGATTAGACCTATGCTTAAAATACTAGTTCTGCCACTTATTGGTGGTATGGCAGATCATTTTGTTTTAGTATACTCATTTATAAAATGAGAGTGTTTAACTCATATGCTTGTTCTGGGGATTAAATTAGTTCGCTCAACAGATATTTATTAGGCAAGTATTAAGGGCCATGTCCAGTTCTTGCCTCTCAAAAGATGCAGCAGTTAACAAAACAGATGAAATTCTCTGCGGTTACGGAGCTGATGTTCTAGCGGGGGTCCACGCATGTGGCCCGTGTGCCGACTCTGGCCTGCTGCCTCTTTTTGAAATAAAGTTTTACTGGAACACAGCCACATCCGTTCATTTATGTATTAGCTATAGCCCTGTTAGTGCTGCAGCAGCAGAGCTGAGTAGTCGCAGCAGAGACTGTATGGACTGCAAAGCCTGAAATACTTGCCTTGTAGCACTTCACAGAAAAGCTTGACGACTCCTGCCTTAGGTCATTGGTCTGAAACCTTTCCTCTTTTCTAATATAAGCAAGTAATGCTATGAATTTCTCTCCATGCACTGTATTAGTGACATTCCACAAATTTTTACATACTGTGTTTTCATTTTCAGTTCCCTTTTTCTTCAAAATACTTGCTAATCTCCCTTTGTGATTTTTTTCTGTGACTTGTTGGTTATTTGGAAGTATGTCACTTCACCTCCAGATATTTGGTGATTTTCCACATAACTTTATTAATTTCTAGTTTAGTTGTCTTGAGGTCAGAGAACATACTTTATATAGTTTCCATCCTTTTAAGTTTGAAATTTATTTATGGCCTGGAATACAGTCTCTTGTAGTGACTGTTCCAGCTGCACTGGAAAAGAATATGTATTTTGCTCTTGTTGGGTAGAATGTCCTATAACTCAGTTAGGTCAAGTAGATAGATAGCATTCTATCTATCAGTTTTCTATGTCCTATCAGTTATTGAGACAGGAGTAATGAAATCTTTAGCTGTAATTGTGCATTTGGCATCTTCTGCTTTCAGTTGTATTACCTTTCGCTTTCTATATTTTAGAGCTCCATTATTGGTTGTATTAGTACGCAGTTAAGGTTGTTAGGCTCTTTTAACAAATTAACCTCTATTATTATATCCCACCTTATTTCTGGTAATATTTTGTATTCTAAAGTCTGCTGTCTGATATTAATATAGTCACTCTGCATGGTGTATTTTTTTCCATTCTTCTACCTGCAACCTATTAATGTCTTTATATTAAGTGAGTTCTGTAGTTAATATATAGTTAGGTCTTGATCTTTTATCCAGTTTTATAATCTCTGACTTTTAATTGGAGGTTTAGGCCGTTTACATTTATATGATTATCAACATGTGGGCTTAAATCTATCAGCATATGATTTTTTTGCCATTTGCCCATCTGAGTTTTTTTTTCCCCTCTTTTCTTTTGGGTCAGTTAAGCATTTTTTATGATTCCATTTTATCTTCACTTATTGACTTATTTTCTTATTTTTTTCCCAGTAGTTCCTCAAGGGTTTACAATACACACCTTTTATTGATCACAGTCTAAGTAATACCATATCACTTTACATATAATGTAAGAACCATACAGCTGTAAACTTCTGTTCCCTGCCCTTATCCTGTTGGTCATACATTTTATTCTGCATTTGTTTTAAACCCCATGATACTTTGTTATTTTTGTCCTAAGCATTCAACTCTCTTTTAAAGAGATTGAAAATGAGGGAAAAAAGTGTATGTTTTGTATATTTTTATTATGTAGTATAATTTATATCTGAAAGTTATGTATTTCCCAACGTATTTGCTCTTTCCTGCACTTCTCCTTTACATTGACCCAGATTGCTGTCTAATGTTATTGTCCTGCTTGAAGGACCTCCTTTGATGTTTCTTACAGTACAAGTCTTATAGATGTCACTGAGGCTGATTCTTTCAATATTTGCTTTTCAACTTTGTTACGGTTAGTTGAGAGAAGACTTTAGTTTCTCAACAAATACCTCTATTTTGGTATTTTGAGATCTCTAGTCAAATTCTAGTTGACTAGGTCTCTCTGAACCCAGCAGGGCTACTGGGTTCCACCTGGGTTCCCCTCCCTGCACTGGGTTCCCCTTTCTAAGCAGTAGGCTGGGGCATTGGTAGGCCTACCTCACTGGTTTTCCTTCTCTCAGAGATCACAGTCCTGCACTGCCTGTTTTATAATACTTGAAAGCTACTTTTTTTTCTGTATTGTTTAATACCATTAATAACATTTTTGAACTTATGTCTTTATATATTTCTTGGATGATTTTCTTAGTATAAATCCCTAGAAGTAGAATATGTTGGTCAATTTTTTAGGGTTTTTGATGCATAATGAATTACTGTCCAGAAGAATTATCCCAATTCATACTCAAACTGTTTTCATTCTATTACCAATGCCGGTATTTTTTCTATTCTATTATTTTGCATTTCTTTAAAAACGGCCATCTAAGACTGTTTAAAGAGCCAGCACAGCCTTACTCTGCTGCCTTACTCCTCACTTAATCCTCTTCTCTTTTGTTCTGTAGGCCTTCCTTTTAGCTGTTAGCAGTTAATTATCTCTTATCAAATATTGTTCAGTGCTGCTGCCTTGGTCATTTTAAAGATCACATTCATGGTGGTGATTGTTCTCTGTGTTAGTGAATGTGTCTGAACAGACCAGCTGTAACAAACATGTATGTGTGTTTCCTGTATCCAGTATGTTGAACAAGCTCTACATGTGGGATGAAATAAAAACACAGCTATTTTTATCTCCTATGGTGTCTTTAACTTTATTTAGTTAGGGAAACTCTCCTTCTGCGTGACATTTCAGCTCATTATCCGATAATATAATAACTGTCACTGGGTCACTTTAGTTCACAAACTCTGTTTTGATTCAAGACTTAAAGAGTCCAGTTCAAAATAATGAACATTGCTTCAACATACATTTAAACGCAGTGCATCTCCTCTCCCTATGACTCCCCAACTAGAGGCAAGGCCAGCTGTCTGCATTTGGGAAAGGTTTTGTGTGGCGTTCTTCTGCTTTTTTCTTCATTCACCTCCTCCCCCAATTCACTGTTAGGCACCTACCTGGGTAAAAATTCAGGAGAACCAGAAGGCAAGGAAATAGGGCTGAAGAGTTCTTACAAAGTGCTATGAGCTGCTTCCCTGCTCTCTGGTCCTTGCGGAGAAAGCTGATCCCTTCTCTATGTGTGGGGTCTTTGGAGACCCCCTTCTGGGCCCCTTCTGCAGCATCTGCCCTGGAGAACAATGGCTGAGGGTTTCTCCTGCAGCTTCCGGTTTTCCTGTGGTCTACTTCACACAGAGATTCTCATTTGTGTGGCATCCCATTGAGAAAATGTCAAAGCATCTTTAGGCCAGCCTTCTTGTGACCCACACCTAGGAAGCACTCATGCATTTCTTGTCCACTTCCCCCAGTCACTTCAGCTTTCTCAGGTAGAAGTCAGGCACGCCGTTCCCCAGTTGTGTCCTGACTCTCCTGGAGGCGGGATGCTCTGGAGTTGTCGTCCAGGCTCTGCTGTCCTTTGAGTGAGGGGCAGGCATACACTTACCCTCTCCTTGCTGTTGGCGCAGAAGGAGTAGGACCACAGCATGCTCTTCTTCAGAGTCCTTCACACACAATCCTCTGTGCCTACCGGACTCTTTGATTTTGCCAAGCGTCCTGGGTCTTGGAACTTGTTTTTGGCCATTTTCTCTGTAAATTCTGCTTCTGAGATCTGTCTCACATGCTGGTGTCTCCTAGCTGTCATCCTTGTACATTCGTCAAAAGCAAGATAAAAGAAGTTCGGATTTAACATCTCTTTCCTTGCTGCCATAAAGTCTTCCTCTGAGCTCATATTCAGCTAAGCCTTCATACATGTAGGGGTGTCTCCATCTATGGTTTCTGTACATCAGGGCGATCCCCCAGCCCAGTCTGTTTCCCAGCTGCCCTAGACAGAAGAGAGGACCATGGAAGAACCTAGCCAAGCTCTGTTTATTCTACCTGGGGAATAAAAGCTGACCGACCCCTAGTTGGCAGGGGGTGGAGAAGAAGAGGAAGAGGAAGGGGAGAGAGGGAGGAGTGTCAGAATAAAAAAACCCAAAACTGCTCTGGCCCAATGGATGGACCTTTATTTTCTTTCCCAATTTAGAGACCCATTTAATGCTTGCAAAATTTCCAAGAGCAAAGAATGATTCCTTCTTATACAGCAGTTTCACAAATGAGCATACATTTTTTAAAAAGACAAGTTAGTATTTGTGAAATTTATTAGAAACAAGCTATTTATTATTGCTCTTTACTTGGAGACTATATTTAGTTATTCAAAAGTGCTTTTATCTGTGACTATCTGGAAAACATGTTTGAAATTCTTAGTTTTATTATTTACATCCAGTATTTTTCAGGCTAAAAGCATATTTATAGACTAACATATTTGATACATTAGTTTTATAAGGAATTTTCCTCTTACTTGGAGGATACTGTTTGTGGGTGATTAAAAGCTATGAGTAAGTTTAAAAGCCACAGCTAGGGGCGCCTGGGTGGCTCAGTTGGTTAAGCGACTGCCTTCGGCTCAGGTCATGATCCTGGAGTCCCTGGATCGAGTCCCGCATGGGGCTCCCTGCTCGGCAGGGAGTCTGCTTCTCCCTCTGACCCTCCTCCCTCTTATGCTCTCTGTCTCTCATTCTCTCTCTCTCTCAAATAAAAAAAAAAAAAAGTTAAAAAAAAAATAAAAGCCACAGCTAAATTATAAATCTAATATTTTTACAAGGAGGGAAGTAATAGCTATTAAGCACATGCCATTGGCCAGGTATTATATATTTGTATATTTATTGTCATTTAATCCTTATAGGATGATGTGAGTTAAATATAACCATCCCTGTTATTATAGATGAAGAGATGGATCAAGAGTTAACCATTCAGGGGCGCCTGGGTGGCTCAGTCGGTTAAGTGGCTGCCTTCAGCTCAGGTCATGATCCTGGGGTCCTGGGATTGAGCCCCACGTCCGGTTCCCTGCTCAGCGGAGAGCCTGTTTCTCCCTCTCCCTCTGCCTACTTGTGCTCTCTATCTCTCTGTCAAATAAATAAATAAAATCTTTAAAAAAAAAAAAGTTAACCATTCAAGTTTACTTATGTAACCCAGTTATGACGTAGGAATTTAATCATAGTTTCCTTTGCTCTTACGTACTTTGTATTCACCTAAACGTTCTTTTGGGAAGCACTTAACTAATGCCTTTCATGATAGAGATAAAAATTCCTGCAAAATAAATAAATATTCTTACAACATTTCTGTAAACTTGATAAAGAAGTTACTGTTTCATTGTGTGGCATACAACCTATTGCAATTGGAAGGATACAGGCTGTATGTATGATCTTAGTTCAAGCTAGGGTTGTGAAAGGTGCTGGATTGACCATTTGCCTGTGCTTTTTTCTGCATCTTATTTTTTAAAGCTCTCACACTCAGATTCTGTAATCTTCACTGCCTAATCACATATAAATAGCTTAAATCTCATGTATGAAGTATTTTATCCATTTTATTTACCATTGTTTTTTATAATTTATCAATTGAATTCTTTGGAAGAGTTCAGGTCTTCTGCCAGGATTTTTAAAATAATTACAGCCTTCAATATTTCTTAAATGAGAAACATTGAAACAGAACTGTAAAAATATGGGAATCATTGCAAAGGGGAATCCTAAATAGAAGTTAAAAAAAATTAAGATCAGGAACGAACAATAGCAAATTCATTGGTAAGTCAGCTCACTCAGCTTAGGTCCCCACCAGTGTTAATCTTCTAAATAGGCAAAGGGACATGAGAATATGAAATAAACTTTCTTTTTGGAAATCTCAATTTTCAGTGATCTTAAGGAAATTTTGTCTTTTAATTGCTACCTGAGTCTTTTTGGGCTCTGGAGGAAAGGAAGTATTTCCCTCCTTGCTATGTTGCATATGATGTGTTTGTGAACAACTCCTTAGTTCTAAGAACTTCAACCATGTACTGGAACTCATGTATTCAAACCAGAGACTGAAAAAAGGTGAGCTAGACTTCTGATTGATTCCAAGCTGTGGTGCTACCTGGCCCCCCAGCAGCTATTGTAAGAATGTCTTTGATTGTATACCCTCCATTTTCTCTGGTGTCAGAAGGCAGACTTCTGTGCATGGAATGGGAATTTGGTTGTTGTTTTCATCTTCTCCTTCTTTCTCCTCTTCTTCCTCCTCCTCCTTCCCTCTCCTTCCTCCTCCTCCTCTTTCCCCCTCCTCCTCCCTCTTTACAGAGAGAATGAGCAATGAGTGAGTTTGATATTTTCAATTATTCAATTATTATCCCTTTGGCTAGTGATGTATTTGTATGACTGCTGTAGCCCCTTCTCATTAAACAACCCACTTTAAAAAAAGGGAGGAAATATTGCAAATGCTAGATGAGGTCTCTTAGAAAACCATTAGTAGTTATTTCATAAATAATGATGCCAATACAACTTAGCAGGGAATAAATCTAAAGGGCTGAAGACAGTGTGACCCTGCTGCTAAAGGCTAATGAATCTTGAAGACTAAATTTTATTAAATAACTGGATTTGGCATTTCTAGTTGATGAAATCTTTACTTCTCACTTTACTCTTTTGGTTTAGAGATAATGTTTGGTCAGCATTTTTAACAAGAAAAAGTTTTATTAGAGAAAATGTCAAATATATACAAATATAGAATAGTAAAATGCATACATTCAGTTTAGACAATTATCCATTCATGGCCAATCTTGTTTCATCTGTACTTCTGTATAGATATAATTTTAACATCATCCAGCTATACAGCACCTTAATTTTATTGGAGAATTTGAATCCAGAAAAATGAAGTGATCTGACTCAGGTCACAAAACTAGTTAGTAACTAAGCTAATCCTGGAACTCATCTCTCCTATCTTGTAATCTAATAGGAATATTGTTTCCATTATGAGGAAAAGTTTACTTTTGAAAAATGCAACATCCCAATACAAAGAACCTTCCATTTTCCTTTCAAGTATACTTTGAATTGTCTCTCTATCTCTGTGAAGTTACTTAACCTTTCTAGACCTCAGCTCTTTATTTTTTAAATGTGGTGAATGAGATGGGTTTTATTCAACAAATTTATTAGGTGTTTTTGTTTTTTGTTGTTGTTTTTTTGTTGTTGTTGTATTAGGTATATTAACCACTTTGGGTAGAGTGGTGGGCAAGCTTATTTCTGTGGTGAATATGGTAAAAATAGGGGTGAATGATGGTACTGTGTAAAACATTTTGTGCACTAAACTTTAAATATGTTGATTTAGGAATAACAGATTTACAAGAGTTAAGTCTTCTGGTCCAGGAATATGGTATATTTTGTCATTTATTACAGGTCTCATTTTACATCCTTCATTACACTTATTCCTAATTATTTTTCAGTTTTGCCAGTGTTTCAAGCTGGATATTTCATTTCAGTTTCTAAGTGTTCTTGCTAATATAAAGGAAAACTATTGGTTTTGT
This sequence comes from Neomonachus schauinslandi, assembly GCF_002201575.2. Taxonomy (NCBI): domain Eukaryota; kingdom Metazoa; phylum Chordata; class Mammalia; order Carnivora; family Phocidae; genus Neomonachus; species Neomonachus schauinslandi. The sequence continues at coordinate 118,253,115 of NC_058409.1, forward strand.
ATATTTATCTTGTATTTATTCACTCTTAAAATTCTCTTATTAGCTAGTATAATTTTTTTAGACTTCTCTTAGATATTCTACAGTGTTTTTATCTATAAATAACAAGTTTTCTTTTCTAAAATGCATGTCATTTAGTTTTTCTTTAATTAACAAAATATTCAAAACAATATGAGTAAGTAGTAGTGATTAAGGATTTTCTTGATTTTGGTAAGAATTCATTTAGAATTTTAACTTTTAATATTATGCTTGTTGCTTGTATTTTTAATAGAATGTCCTTTATATTGTTTTAGAAGTTTCTTTTTGTTTATAGTTTTAAAAGTGAATGGCTGTTGAATTTTATTCAATTTTTTTTTTTAAAGATTTTATTTATTTATTTGAGAGAGTGAGCCAGAGAGTATGAATCAGGGCAGGGGTGGGGGGAGGGTAGGGGGGGTTGTGGAGCAGAGGGATAAGCAGACCTGATGACCCAGAAGCCCAGCAGGGCTGGATCCCAGGACCCTGGGATCATGACCTTGAGCTGAAGGCAGCCACGTAACTGACTGAGCCACCCTGGCACCCCTTATTTAATGTGTTTTTAACTACTGATTTAATCACACAGTTCACCTTTAATTTGTTAATATCATTATTTAAATTGATATTGATAGATGTTATTACTTTTTTATACAAATGATCAATTTTTAACAATCCATAAGATATTTTTATGCTTATTGGTCACCTCAAATTTTACAACCTTTCTTGTAGCAGTTTTGTTAATTTTTATTTTGCTAGAAAACATGTCTTTTGGATTTTCACATTTATTTGTCCAGAACAATGTGCAATATTCTTGTTTAACTTCTTTAGTATCCTCAAAAACTATTACCTTATCTACTTTTTATTCCTAATTCTGTAAGTGTTCATATTCTCTCCTCTCTTTTAATTAGGCTTGTAAGAAATTTGCCTATTTTAAAGTTACCCAAGTATACTTTGAGAAATACGTAATTTGGGGCACCTGGGTGACTCAGTTAAGTGGCTGCCTTTGGCTCAGGTCATGGTCTCAGGGTCCTGGGATTGAGCCCCAACCCCCCTCCCAGCCCCATGTCGGGCTCCCTGCTCAGTGAGGGGGGAGGGTCTCCTTCTTCTTCTCCCTCTGCTCCTCCCCCTGCTTGTGCCTTCACACTCTGCTCTGTCTCTCAAATAAATAAATAAAAAATCTTTAAAAAATAAGTAATTTATTAATGTCCTTTTTCTTATTTATCTTCTGTTTATCCTAGCTCTAGAAATTGAATGCTTTATTTTCAAGCTTTCTCTTTCAGTTATAAAAACATTTAGGTCTCTCCATAATTTTAAACTGCATTCTATAAACTTAGACATAAAGTTCTTTTATTTATTCATTTCTTAGGTAATTTTTAATTTTAGTTTTGATTTCATTTTTGATTCCATAATTTTTTAGAAGGACTTCCAGCATTTGATCATATTAGCACTGGGATGTGTATTGCTGAGACACACAGGAACTGTTCTAGATCAGATCATGGCTATGTTGTTAAGAACCAGATAGAACAGTTGGTTGGCTTCTATTTGGGGGTCATAAGTATAATAACATTATCTTTCAACCCTAGAGTTATCTTGGTAAATTCACATAATGAGAGGCGTATGGAGTTGAGACTGAGTGAATATCAGTTTCCCGTATCACATCTTATCCTCTTTCTAGACCTTCACTATCAAAATAGAATGCCAGGCATAATCATCAGCATTTTACATTTAGCTTTCTTTCTCCTTTCCTTTTCCCTCCTAAACCAATATAGTTGAATTTTCCTAAGTAAAAGAGCATTTTTGAACTTTATTGTACCAGTAAATTCAACCTTGCTCATCTTATCAGTTGGTAACTCCATTAGCTCATTAGAATATTTATAATAATACTTTATTTAAACAGAACTATTAGAGAATAAGGTATTCCATACATGATTTTTTCAGATCATCCAAATTTTTTTTGGATGGAGAACAGATTACTAATTTTGTTACAATTGTGCATAAAAAGTAAATAATGTTTTGCATGGAGGCCTGGCACAGAGTCCTTTGAGGGAGACTCATACATTTTAATTCAGGAACATGAGATTTGACATGTTTTTTTAGCCATTCATTATCTGTTTTGCATATTTCTGGATTATAGTTACATCCTTTAACGTTAACAGTATTGGATAAGGATTTCTGGTTGGTGAGTTGTCACTATGATTTAGGTCGTAAAGGATCTGACTGTATTTTTAGAAGTTGTTTAAACTAAAGCTACATAGGGCATCTCTAGGTTTTCTGTCTGCTTCTTAACTAAATCTATTAACAACATCCAACAGATTAGGAACAGTAAGAAAGAAAAATAGTGCAATAAATTCAACATAATGAATATTTTAAAATAGGAAGCATCTTCTTTGGGGGTTCAATTACCTCTTTCTGGAAACTAGGGAAAGACTTTATCCGATTCTTTTTCTGACTTGTTCTTTAACTTCAAGTAATGTATTTAACATTTTCTTGTCGATTTTTCTCTTTTTTGTAAAGGAAAGCTTGAATTAGATCTATTTACTTTCTGCAAGTACTGTTTAGGTAATGAGGAATTATGTTCATAAAATTGTGTTTATTAAAAGATGCTCAATATGGAAAAAGTAAACCATAGCAAGAAAAATGAAGTAACAATAGCAAAAAATAAAAATGGTATTTTATATGTCACAGAACAAAGGTCCAGTCTTTAGTTTTCACAAAATTATAATAATATGGCTGCAGAACACTGTTTTATAAAGGTTCTCATTACCATGTTTGATTTAAAAAAAAAAAAAACTTTCTCAGAAATCTAAGCTATCGTTAGGACAAGCTAATCAAAGTAACAGTAACTTGGATAGTAAAGTTTATTGGGAAAAATAAAACATAGCAAGGGAAAATATCAACAAAATGAAAAGGCAGTCTACCAAATGGGAGAAAATATTTGCAAATTATAATTCTGATAAGGGGTTAGTATCCAAAATATGTAAAGAACCTCTACAACTCAATAGCAAAAAAAGAAAAAAAAATGAGCAGAAGAGGGGCACCTGGGTGGCTCAGATGGTTTAAGCATCTGCCTTTGGTTCAAGTCATAATCCCAGGGTCATGGGATCAAGCCCCACGTCCGGCTCCCTGCTCGGTGGGAAACCTGCTTCTCCCTCTCCCTCTCTTCTCTGCTTGTGCTCTCCATTGCTATCTCTGTCTCCCTCTCTCAAATAAATAGATAAAATCTTAAAAAACTAATTAAAAAAATTCTCAGCCTCCGATTTCCCCCCCTTCATTCTTTGCCTCCTATCTTCTTCTTCTTCTTCTTTTTTTTTTTAAACATACAATGCATTATTTGTTTCAGAGGTACAGGTCTGTGATTCAACAGTCTTAACACAATTCACAAACTGAGGGTTCTATAGGGGAGAGGGTGGGGGGATGGGTTAGCCTGGTGACGGGTATTAAAGAGGGCACATTCTGCATGGAGCACTGGGTGTTTATACACAAACAATGAATCATGGAACACTACATCAAAAACTAATGATGTACTCTATGGTGATTAACATAATATAATAAAAATTAAAAATGGAACTACCATATGAATGAGCAAATCTCTTTCTGGGTACTTATCTGAAGCAAACAAAAACACTAACTCAAAAACATATGTGCACCCCCATGTTCATTGCAGCTTTGTTTACAATGGCCCAGATACGGAAACAGCCTAAATGTCCACCGATGGATGAATGGATAAAGAAATTGTGGTGTATCTACAGTGGATATTATTCAGGCATAAAATATGAAATCTTGCTGTTTGTGATCATGTGGGCGGACCTGAGGGCATTTTGCTGAATGAAATAAGTCAGAAAAAGACATACCATATGATCTTTCTTATATGTGGAATATAAAAAAAAGAAAAAAAAAAGAAAAAGCAAACTCATAGATGCAAAGAACAGTTTGGTGGTTGCCAGAGGTGGGTGATGGGGCTATGAGAAGTGGGTGAGGAGGGTCAAACGGTAAAAAGAAAAAATAAAAATAATAACAACAACAAAAACCCACATAAGCGGTTTCAGAACTGTCTTATTCTTTATCCAGCTACTAACTTGTGACTTTATGTTAGTGTACTCTGCATTGGTAAATGGTAGGTCCTGCAAAAATACAAAGTTTACTTATGACAAGAAAACATTGTAGCCAAAAAGAAAGCACAGATTCATTTAACTGTCATAAATTTACTTGTTTTTAGGGAGTTAGAGTTTACAGAGTTCTTTAGCAATAAGCTGGGAGAGTTATTAGGAGAGGCCCTCACAGAGGGAAGTGAGAGAACTAATCTCCGTTTTGTTATTTTGATGAAAAAACAAAAACCACAGGAACAAGCCACATACTGACATTTAAAAAAAAAATTGTATTTTGGAATAACTAGATTTTTAGAAAAGCTTCTGAGCTAGCACAAAGAATTTTCATATTCTCTCACCCAATTTCCCTCATTATTACAATCTATTACCACGGTACATTTGTCAAAACTAAGAGACACACATTGCTGTATTATTGTTTTGAGGGTGGGGGTGGGGTGTTGGTCTTTTTTTTGTTTAATTGTAGTAAGAACACTTAACATGAGATCTACCCTTTTCAATTTTCAGGTGCACAATACAGTATTATAACTGTAGGCACAATATTGTACAGCAGATCTCTAGAATTTATTCATCTTGTGTAACTGAACTTTATACCCATTGAACAGCTTTGCATTTTCCAATCTCCCCTAGCCCCTGGCAACCATGGTTCTACTCTCTGCTACTGTGAGTTTGATTATTTAGATAACTTCATGTAAATGGAATCATGCAGTATTTGTTCTTTTGTGACTGGCTTATTTGACTTAGTATAATGTCTTCTAGGTTTATCCATGTTGCAGCATATGGCAGGATTTCCTTCTTTTTAAAGGCTGAATAATATTCTATTGTATTTATACACCACATTGTCTTTATCCATTCATTTGTCAATGGACATTTAGGCTGTTTTGTATCTTGGCTATTGTGAATAATGCTTCAATGAACATGGGAGTGCAGGTCATCTCTTCGATATCCTGATTTCAGGTTTTCTGGATATATACCCAAGAGTGGGATTGCTAAATCACATGGTTGTTCTATTTTTAATTTTGGGGGGAACTACCATACTATTTTTTGTGAGCAGCTGTACCATTTTACATTCCCACCAATAATATATAAGGGTTCCAATTTCTTCACATCCTTGTCAACACTTACCTTTTGGGTTTGTTTTTTTGTTTGTTTGGTTGGTTTTTTTTTTTTTTTTTTTTTTGATAATAGATATGAGGTGATACTTCATTGTGGTTTTAATTTGCAATATTTTTTTTTGGTGATTAGTGGTATGGAACGTCCTTTCATTCAACTGTTGACCATTTGTATGTCTTCTTTGGAGAAATATCCAAGTCCTTTGCCCATTTTTTAGTTGAGCTGTTCGGTTTTTTGCTATTGTAAGAGTTCCTTATATATTTTGGGCATTAATCCCTAATCGGATGTATGGCTTGCAGATATTTCCCCCCATTCCTTAGGTTGCTTTTTATTTTGTTGTTTCCTTTGCTCTGCAGAAGCTTTCTGGTTTTTTAGGTAGTCCCACTTGTCTACTTTTGCTTTTGTTCCCTTTTGTTACTCCTATAGGATTCCAATTTTACTCTTTCCCATGTAGATAATCTAGTTTTTCCAACACCATTTGTTGAAGAGTCTACTTTTCCCCATTGTGTATTCTTGGCACCCATGCTGAAAATCAGTTGGCTGTACATGGTTGGATTTATTTGGGGCTCTCTGTTCTGTTTCATTACTCTTTGTTTTTATGCCAGTATCATATTGTTTTAATTACTGTAGCTTTGTAATGGATTTTGAAATCAGGGAGTGATTTCAGGAAAACAAGTTCAGCTTTGTCTTCTTTCTCAAGATTGTTTTGACTATTATATAAATTTCAGGATTGTTTTTTTCTATTTTTGTGAAAAAGATGCTATTGGTATTTTGATAGGCATTGCTTTGAATCTGTAGATCACTTTGGGTAATATGGACATTTTAACAATATTAGGTCTTCCAATTCATGAACATGGGACGTCTTTCCATTTATTTGTGTCTTCTTTGTTTCATCAATGTTTTATAGTTTTTAGTGTAAAAGTCTTTCAGGTACATTACTATTAATATCAATTTTTCCATTAATTTTCTCTCTCTTTTCCAGGATCCAATTCAGAATACCACATAATATTTGTCGTATCTCCCTAGTCTTCTCTGGAAAAAGAACGTTTCTTCTGAGAAAAAGACTTCTCTGTGACAGTTTCTGTCTTTCCTTGTTTTTCATGACTTTGATAGTTTGGGAAGTATCTCAGATGTCCTATAGAATGTCCCCCAATCTTGTGTTATACATTTCCATCAGAATTCCTGGGTGACCAGGTGCATTGTCAGTGAGCAGTAATATTTTGAAAGGAATCTTTTTGTGTGTGTGCATGTTATAGGTCTCAATAGTAGGCTTAAAATATTTAGTAAATCATGTTGTAAACAGATGGGCTACCAGCCAGGCTGTGCTCCATTTATCGAGCACAGGCAGAGTAGATTTAGCATAGTTCTTAAGGGCCCTAGGATTTTTGGAATGGTAAATGAGCATTGGCTTCAACTTAAATTCACCAGCTATGTTAACCCCTAATAGAGAGTCAGCCTGTCCTGTGAAGCTGTGAATCCAGGCATTGACTTCTCCTCTCTAGCTATGAAAGTCCTAGATGGCATCTTCTTTCAAGAGAAGGCTGTTTCATGTCCATTGAAAACCTGTTTAGTGTAGCATCTCCATTATTTATCTTTAGCTAGATCTGGATTGATGCACCTTCTACATCAGCACTGACTGCTTCACCTTGCCCTTTATGTTTTGAAGACGGCTTCTTTCCTTAAACCTCATGAACCAACCTCTGTTAGCTTCAGACTTTTCTCCTGCAAGTTCATCACCTCTCCCAGCCTTTATAGAATTGAGTAGAGATAGGGCCTTGTTCTGGATTAGGCTTTAGCTTAATAGGATTGTTGTGGCTGGTTTGCTCTTTTATCCAGACCACTCAGACTTTCTCCACATCAGCAGTAAGGCTGTTTTACTTTCATATTTATTTGTGTGTTCACTGGACTAGCACTTTTAATTTCCTGCAAGAACTTTTCCTTTGCATTCACAGCTTGGCTAACTGGCACAAGAGGCCTAAGCTTTGGGCCTATCTCAGCTTTCAGTGTACTTTCCTCACTAAGCTTAATCATTTCTAGCTTTTGAATTAGAGTGAGAGATGTGGGACTCTTCGTTTCACTTGATCACTAAGAGGCCATTGCGGGGTTATCAATTGTCTTAATTTCAGTATTGTTGTGTCTTAGGGAATAGGGAGACCTGAAGAGAGGGAGAGAGATGAGGGAGTGGCCAGTTGGTGGAACAGTCAGAACACCCACAACATTAATTAAGGTTATCTTATGTGGGTATGACTGATGGCACCCCAAAACAGTTGTAACAGTAAAGTCAAAGATTACAGATCACCATAACAAGAACAAAAAAGTTTGAAGTGTTACGAGAATTACCAAAATATAACACAGGTATGAGCTGAGCAAATGCTGTTGGAAAAATGGCCCCAGTAAACTTGTTCAATACAGGGTTGACATGTACCTTCAATATGTAAAAAATACAGTATGTGTGAAGTACAGTAAAACAAAGTACGCTTGTACTAACCCACAGTCATACAACTTTGAATAATAAAGAACTTTCCTGAGGTTAGAGGAAAAAAGCAACTCTTTCCTGAACAGCAGTGTGGCAGAGTGATTATCAAGAGACTGTTTCCTTCAAAATACCAGGCCTAAACACAGCCTTCTTGGGAATAAAAATAATTTCTAGCAAGTACACCCCAGCTCCAAGTGTTTGCCGTGCATGAGTTCCAGGTGAATGTGAAGTCATGTCTGCCCACCAGGTGTTGTAACAATAAAAGCAATAAAATTCTTCTTACTTACTGCAACTCTTGCTACTCACCTGAGGATGTACTAGATTTAAAATACCCCTCAACTTAGGCTCCATATAAAATGTATCTGAAATAATCAAACTTTTTTACTCACACATTGGTTTTTAATACTATTTTGTCATGTATGTGATATCCATCTCTAGTATTATGGAAGTTAGAGATAAAGTATCACAACATCAAGATCAGAAACTTATGATGGAGTTTAGGGAGTTAAAACCCTTGCATATCAAGAAATGAGTTAAAGTTTATTTGTTTCTCTATATTTCTACTCTTTTAATCTTTCTTTGTATTTTACTTCAAAAGAATATTTTTAATATTCTATTCTCAGTATTTTAATTTCTACATTACCAAGATCTTCCCCCCACCCCCACAAATTTTTTTTTTTTTCTTGTTACTTGTCTTTAAAGACACTTCACTTGGGGCACCTGGGTGGCTCAGTTGGTTAAGCGTCCAACTCTTGATTTCAGCTCAGGTCATGATTTCAAGGTTGTGGGATCGAGCCCCGTATCAGGCTCAGCGCTGGGTGTGGAGCCTGCTTGAGATTTTCTCTCTCCCTCTGCCCCTCCCCTCTGAGCTTTCTCTCTCCCTCTATGTCTCTCTCTAAAAATAAATAAATAAATCTGTAAAGACTTCACTTTTCACTTTTATTCCCAGCATCATCTCTCTCTCCTCTCTGATGGCTGTGATGTTAGGCACCCCATCCCCTCAACACACACACAGTGACATGGCTCCCTAGCTTTCTCTGTTGTTCTCAGAGGCGGGTTATTCTCAAAACGATGGTGTGCTTCTCCCTTTTGGGGTCAGACCACATACTGGTCTGAAGATAGGGTATACTTTCTGAGAAAACCAGAGGTGAGACTTTTCTTCATATGTCAGAGCCATCAGGTCAACATGTTACAGATCGGGATTTGCACAGGAGGAAAAACTTAAAAGACTTCAGTAATGACCAAAGGGTTACCAATTTGACATGAATGTTCATAGCTGTTAACCCCCAGGAGGTATGGGGCAGTCATTAAACTGGGTCATCAGCTGACTCTGGAGGACATCTTGGGAATAAACAGTACTTATTAAGTGTAGAGTCAAAATGGTCTTATGTCCTTCCACCTAACCCTCTAACACTTGCTTAATAGGGCACCCACACTTAATATACATAGCATACTCTCATGGTTGCTCATAAGTGGTTTTTTTGTCTTTTTACTTTTAAATGATCTTTTACATTATTTTTTAAAATCTCTTCTACTGTGGATTAAAAACGCTGGTAATGATTTCCATGTATTCCTTAATTATATTTCTTCGGTCACTGTGTCTCTCTCTGGGGATTCTGTCCAGCTGTCAGAAATGGCAGCGTGATTACAATAACTGTGACTGTGCGCCTTAGAGCTTGCAGACAGAGGGAGGAGGTGATGGAGCAAGCTTATTTCAGCACGTGGCTCTTGTTCTCACGCCTCCTCCTCCATTCCAACCAACCCGGGTCCTGTTTTAGGAATCAGAAAATAAAATTTCTAAAAAACAACTATTTTCTAGTTCTAAAAGAAGTAGTAGTGATTTTGTATTCCATGTGAATGAGTTGTTGAAGGAATTAATATATTTTATCATTTATACATGCAGACAAATAAAAATGTTACCTTTTAATTTGTATTTTTAGCTGGCATGTTTGTTGTGATTATCTGGGGATCTCCTAAAAATAATAGAAGCCTTTAAAATAAATTCTGTGTGATTTCCCATCATTAGAACATGAGTTTGAACCAACCGTATGAAATTCCTGTTCGTAGGTCACAATGCTATGGCAATTTCCTGTGATTCTAATACATTTCTCTCAGTGACCCAAGGGAAGGAAGAAGTTGTTAATGTAGAAAATAACTTATCCTTGGATTTTAAGTATTATACTTATTCTGTTTCTGGATAATTTATAAGACCAGAAGCTCCAGTACTTAGTTGTATTTAATAAATTCAATTAAATATTACTTATTTATATGTATATAAGTATATAATAATATATAATATAAGAATCCTTAATCATTTTAAATAAAAATGAACCCCCTTATATGTATCCTGGAGCACTTGCTCAAGCTCTTTCTGTTGTTGTCTTCTGTAGGAGGCCTGATAAAACAAGGTGAAGTCCCTTAGCCAGGTTCTTTGATGTCCTTTTTCATCTCTGCAGAATTATGAATTGACTCTGAAAACTGAAATTATACCTTCAAAACAGAGCTAAGAATAACAGAGTTTTTCTCCTGTCCATGTTATTAATCCAGTAAAATAGAACAGAGTGCAAGTCTATCTGATCTTGTACAAAGAAGTTAACCTATCCAAAGTGCCTCATTTATAACCAAAAGAGACCTAGTCACCCATTGATTATAACTTAGGAAAAGAAAATGTGAAAGTTTCATACTTCTAACTATTCACCTAATAAATGCTTACTAATCTCCTGTACAAAGGTGGAATTAATGATTCACAATTTTATGTGCATTGCAATTTTTTCTTTACTTGGAGAGATAAGGTTTCATAAGTGAACTATGAAGACACATATTGAGTGGTATTTATAATTTTACAAAATGAGAGAATCAGGGTAGTTAATAGCTAGGAACAGAACTCACTTTTTCTATATGAAGTTAATTGATTTCTTTAGTGTACAGGCACTGATTAATCCGAATAAATGTGATCAGTCAGAAGAGAGGGTAGTCAAAGCTGGATAGGGTCTTGGAGGCCCACAGTTGTATTTTCAGTGGCTAGATAGATGGCGGTGGAGTTAGGAAGAGGTCGCTCAGAGAGGGGTTAGGGTGCCTCTCATGAGGAAGAATTTCAGTAATAACCACCTGTATGGCCTGGCCACTGCCTGCCAGTGGAATATCAACCCTGATCTTCATGCAGCTCATTTGGCAGATTCTACAATAGGGATAAGCAAGGATGCTGTGAGAGCACCCAAAAGAGGTCCCTAATCAAATCTTGTTGATGGGGTGGGGCAGAGGCCTGTGAAACTTCCTGGAAGAAGTAGTCCTGATTTGATACATACATAAAGAGTGAGCTGGAGGACACTTAATAGAATGAGGGTGGGAGCTTTTGGCATAGTGTGAAGCCATATGCTGGGCACAAGAAATGGGATCTGAGGTGTGAGGAAACGACGAGGGTCGAAGCAAGGTTGTCCCCGGCCTCGTCTCCCAACTGAGGTGCTTAGACTCTGCCCTGGCACACGGGGGAACTACTGAAAGGTTTTAAGTAGGGGAATAACATAAGATACTCATTTTAGAGAGATTATTTTCATGGCTGTGGGTTGGAAAGGTTTGAGAGAGACAAGGCTGGGCATAGGTTGACTAGTAGGGATGTTGTTACAGCACTTGGGAGAAATCACAAGGATCTTGGGTGAGAAAGTTTAAGAAATACTGGAAAAACTGGAGTTCTTTGTGATTGAATGGCTGATTGCACATAGATAATGAGGAGAGGCAAGAGCTAAGGAAGTTTCTGGTTTGGACCTTGATGTGGATGGTTGGCCACTAACTGAGATGGAGTTAGTAGGTAGATGAGATTTGACTTGGTGAAGATACTTAATTTAATTTCGACCATACTGAGTGGAGGCATGTCATAATTAACTTAAAGAAGTTTTTGTTTCTCACACAGAACCAAAAGGAGTATCCCTGATTGGCAGGCAGCTCTCTTCTGTGCACTAATTTGGGAATTGAGATTCCTTCTATCCATGGCCCCACCATTTTCAACATGTATTTGGCAGAAAGGGGAAGAACATGGAACATAGTGCCTAGAAGGTTTTATGGTCCAACCCTGGAATTATTATATGTCACTCTCATTCACTATCTGTTGGCCATAACTTATTCGCATGACCAGCCCTAATCTCAAAGAAGGCTGGGAAATGTCTAACTGCCCAGGAACAAGAGGAAACAATTTTGGGAATTAGCTTACAGATTGTGCCACCTGGGAAACTTTTGGATATTGAAGTCTGAGACTTGGAGGAAGGATCTGAGCTGGAAATATGGCTTTAGGAGTCATCAGAGATAGGGGCAGTTTATATCATGAGAGCAGATGAAGTCACTCCCAGAGAAAAAGTAGAGGCAAGAGCAGAAGGTCAAGGACAGAGCTTTTAAGTTGGCCAACACACACAGCTGGGGTGGGAAAAGGGATGCTAGGAAGGAGCTTGGAAGCCTTTTGAAGTCAGAAGACCAGGGCAGTATTGTTCCTTGGAAGCCCATGAATGGAGCATTTCAAGGAGTTGGTAAAAAATAGTGTAAAATGTAATAGAAAGGTGCAGGAATATAGTAAAATAAACCCCAAGATGTCTACTAAATCAGATAGGTAAATGTTAGAGACCAGATAGAGTAGTTCTCACTTCAAAGGCATGGTCAAGGCAGAAACCAGACTTTAGTGCATTGAGGAATCAACAGGGAGCTAGAGAGGGGAGGAGGATGGAGAAACTGGAGCCAAGGAGATAGTTGATGAAACAAGGTCCCTGAGAGAACAGGAGTTTTGAGTTTGTCCAAGAGTTGCTTTGTGACATGCTTTTCTTTCTTCTTTTTTTTTTGCCCATATTATGATTGATAACTGAGATTTGTTACAAGCAATTTTGCTAACTTACCTGGTAATAAAGCCTTCAGTTATATGTCTGGTTCTATATTAGCTGGTTTACATGATCAATCCACCCATCCTGGGAAATACAATTAATCTTTGAAAGGAAAACAACATTTTTCTTGGTTTTGAATAAAGTATAATTATCGCAGAAAAGAGAAATACTACTACTGTAACTTTGTTATAACTTGGCAAAACTAAGGCAAATTATAAATCTTTTATTTTCTCTAAAACAGAGTTCTAGCCTCTCCTTTACATTTAAACAAATATTGACATTATATTTATTTTCCCTCACTCCTATTCTTTAGCTAGGAGCATGTTTAGAGGCCCTTTCTTTCATATTTTTTCATAATGGGGAAGTGAGATAGAAATAAAGAGGCTGACATTTGGATTGAGGTGGGTACTTAACGTTCTGGTGTTTAATATTGAGCCATAAGACCTAGATTTATTATTAAATCACTCCACAGTTATCATTCCCTTTTTCTTCCAGTAAGTCATATAGCATTAATTTAAAATGCTTTAAAAATTGTTTCTGTATATTGTACATTGTTTCTCACTTAAGACCAGAATATAGATAACAAATCTGCAAATAAGCCATTACTACCTATATACTAATGATAAAGGTGATGGCAAGAATCATTTTCAGTATGTTTTATATTGTATTTTAAACAGCATTTCACAGAACTGTTCAAATGTATTCATTTTACCTTTCTGTAAAAACTTTAAAACATCGCCAAAGGTCATGTTTAGAATTTGAATTACCGTCGTTGGGAGTGCAATTGAATATTTGTACTTGATACATTGAGGTTTTTTGTTTTTTGTTTTTTAAAGATTTTATTTATTTATTTGACAGAGACAGTGAGAGAGGGACCACAAACAAGGGGAATGGGAGAGGGAGAAGCAGGCTTCCCGCGGAGCAGGGAGCCCGACGCAGGGCTCAATCCCAGGACCCCAGCATCCTAACCTGGGCCGAAGGCAGATGCTTAACGACTGAGCCACCCAGGCGCCCTGAGGTTTTTTTCTTTTTCTTTTTTTAATGTTATCATGTTATTAACATAATTTCTTTTACTTTCTTTCAGATTCTCCTATTAGGAAATAGGATCAAAGTAATAAGTAAAATATCTTTAAAATATTGATTCAGGGGCGCCTTGTGTTCCCTCTCTCACTGTGTCTCTATGTCAAATAAATAAGTAAAATCTTAAAAGAAAGTAGTTTAAATCTACTTTCTAGAAAAAAGATAGATAACTATATTCATCTTTTATTCTTAATTCCTATTTTGCTACCTGGTTTATAATTGACCTTGAATAAAGAATATTTGTGAATTGAGGATAATGCTTGAGTCAGTATCTTTTTAGAAAAATTTTTAAGTGTTTCATAATAGAGCACGCAGCATTTCTAGTTCATCTTATTGCTGTGTTCTTTGTATACTTGATACCGGAGTCAGTCCTTAACTGCAAAAAGATGAGTTGGCCGTGAAATGAGTATCCAGCAATCATCTCTCCATTATGCTAGCCAGAATACATTTCAGAGCTAAAGTTGCACCATTCAAGAAATGTATGTTTGCTGATGAGATTTTAAAGAAAGCCACACTTTGTGTCACCCTGGCCCAGTGTTTCAATCATGCCCAGAATCTCTTTTTCATCACAGGCCTATTTTTCTCCGAGAATCACTTTCCCTCTTGTGATTTATGTAAAGGTATATTTTTAGCTTCGTAACCTCTCTGTTTTATCAGCTTCTTGTTTTGTATGTCGAATAGGATGTTGGATTTTGGGGAGGGAGTTAGAGATGGCTGTGAGGTCTGTTTCACGTCTCTGTAAAATGGCAAGCATTGTGTTGGACATGTGGGTAGAGCGGTAAATTTCCATATCTGGCATAGTCCCCTCCCTCAAGGAGCAGTAGGTATAACGTAGGCCTGTTCCCTCCTCTCTTGTGCAGCTCTAACAGTTCTAATTCTACACCCAATTCTATCCCTTCCATAGAACTTATTTGGGCACCACATCATTGTATTAGTCACACTAGCTGCTGTAACAAGTAGGACCCCCCAATTTCAGTGGCTTAGCACCCATACTTTTACTTTTCACTCATATCGAACAGTGCAGTGTGTTTCTGAGTAAGTGGGTTCTGCTGCACACAGTCATTTAAAGACCCTGAAGAACCCTGGAGGAAGCTCAGTCATCCTCCAAGGTCACCTTGGATGTCAGTGTCCACATTGTAGAAGGCAAAAGAGCATAAGGGGCCTGGAAATCACAGGTATCGCCTCCCTCTCTCCATTGTCTAGAGCTCAGGCACATGGCCACCCATAACTACAGTCCATAACTGGGAAATACAAGTCGTTGAGCCCCAAAAGAGTGGCTGCTAAGGTGGGTTGAAGGGCAGTGATGAATTTCCCACCTGCATTGGAGAGTAAGTCTCATCTAACCCTGTTTCTTTCTGCCGGAATAGATAGAATGAACTGTTTTCCTTTAGTAATTGATTCTGTTTCAGAAATCATCTGGGAACTGAAATGGAAGGAGATAGGTTATTTTCTTTCTTCAATACAATGAACTTACTTTAAAAAATAGGAAAACCAAATATTTGAAGGTGTTACTGTTAACCTGCTAGAAATGCTTTCTCCTAGGCGATGCTGTGTTCTTTCTCTTGGCCATCTGGCACACTGCCGTTGTGAAGCACCTCCTCCGTGAGATCCCTGGGAGCCACCTCTTCCCACCTGTTTCCCCAGGGACAGGCAGCACTGGCGTCCTCCCTGCTCTGCTAGGACGTGAACATGCATGAGTTAGTTTAATCCACTCACTCCTCGCTCATCCAAGCACTTATAAGATGAAAAAAAAGGTTGAAATTCACTGTGTCACAATTATAGACTAACTAGCAAGGATGCGGGGGGAAAAGGCACTTAGCACTAAGGCACTTGGGGAAGAGGGAGTTGTGGCAATGCTTCTTTTAGAGGGAGGAAGTTTCGGGCGCCTGGGTGGCTAGGTTGATTAGGCATCGGACTCTTGATTTTTGGCCCAGGTCATGGTCTCGGGGTCTTGAGATCGAGCCCTGCGTCAGGCTCCCCACTCAGCGGGATATCTGATTCTCCCTTTCCCTCTGCCCCTTCTCTCACACTCTCTCTCAAAAAACTAACTGAATAAATAAATCCGTCAGTCAGTCTGTCTGTCTGTCTGTCTGTCTTTAGAGGGAGGAAGTTTGGTCCAAATCTCCTTGATTACTCATGGATGCTTTTCCTCCCCCAGATGATGAAGTTTATGAGGAAAGGAGTCCTGTTGTGATCATCTCTAACTCTAGCACCCAGTATAGTGACAGGCTCATCATACTAGACATGCAGTAAACCAAATAGACTGGATGATGATATATGTCAATGAATTTATAAATTTTATTTATTCCATAATTTTCTATACATTATCTCATGCACTTCTCATAACAGCTTTATGAGAGGGCAGCTATTCTTACTCTTGGTTTATAGATAATGGATTCAGAGATAATTCAGAGAATTTCCCAATGTCCTTCAGCGGGTTAGTGGAATAGATCTCAGGTGTTCTGCACCTAAGCTTATGTATATGGGCAAGAATGTTCTTTTCAGCAGAAACAAAAAGATGGTTCTTCTATCATGTTCTGAAGCTCTTTATGTTCCTGCCAGCACAGTGTTTTGTACCCAGTACGTGTTCTATAAATATTTCTTAAATAATTGACAATGATTTAAAATGTATAAATCAGATTCGCCTGAACTGGACAAGCTTCTTATTAGAGACTGGCATAAGCTTTTACCTATCATTGTTGTGCCACAGGTGAAAAAATTTGCCTCTGGTATATTCTAATTCAAGGATTTTTTTTTTTTTTAATTCAGGGAGTTTTTAAAATGCTACTTTGGTTTCTGCTTTTCTTTGGCTTCTTCATTCTGCTAGCACTTATACCCTTAGAGGCTTCCCAAGGACACTGTTCTGTGAAAGCTGAGACTGGATGGATGTTCTTACTGCAGCAGGTTAATTCGTTTTATAATGGACTTGCTTTAATGTCCTTTGATGCTCTAAAATCTCATACTTCCTCAGTATTGGAGTTTATGATAGACATTGATTGCTTCCATCTCTGAATTACTCATATTTCATCCCATAAAGGTAGAGAAAATATATTTCTCTACAGAAATATGAAAATAATATACCTAGCTTATTAAAATTGCAGCTAAGGATGAAGGCATGGCTCATAGAAGTATAAAATTACATAGATATTCTGCTTTATCAAATGTACACGTCTGAAGACAGACTTACTTTGTACCTTCCATTTCTGTCCTGCTCCCTGCTCCCCTCCTGCTGCTCCCCCTCAGCCACTTCCAGCTGCTGCCCATTTCATTTAGTGGAGATGGTCCACGAAGACATCCTGACCACTTGCTCCTTTCCTTTTATAATGCACATCTAATTCATGTTCGTGCAGTGTTGGCATTGGCCTCTAAAATGTTTCTGAAATCAGAGGACTTGAGACCTCTATGTTTGAAAGCCAGGTGTGAGTGCATTGGCTAGTCTACTTGTAGCTATGAAATTATGGAGAAGGAGCTGAGAGTTTACTGTCAAATCAGCAAGAGGACTTGGATTAAAAAATAAATAAAATTTTAAGGAGGTTTCAATGTTAGAAGATATTTCTCTTCAGTATACTTGAGTAAGAAATTATTTCATCATCTCTAGAAACACCTGCTTTTTTTCAAGACTCTGTAACCAGGAGACAGAACAGACAGTAGGAATTATTCAGAGTGTGTGGCCCATAGAATGTGGCTGGTAAATGTTTAATGAATGAGGAGATGGACAGGTGAACAAAAATAGAAGGGTGATGGTGAAAGGCCCAGAACTCTGCTTCTGCTTCTGTTTTCTGTTTTTGTTTAACAGTGCTATACTTTTTGTTTTGTTTGGCTTATTTTTCTAAGAGCAATATAAATGCCAAGTTTTAGAAAGACAGACCCACCTTTTCATATTAATCATTTCGAGGGAAACACCATTAGTGCCTTAGCCTACTACCTAATGGTATTTTAATCTGCAGGAAATCCAAGAGAGTGCTTTAGAAAGTGTTTGTAATTGAAGACTCAGTGGTGCCAATTATGTGTTTAAATAGAGGGAAGTGGATGTCAGGGGCATGTGGATTTCAATCTCCTATTATTGTAACAATAAAGTGCCAGAATTCTGAAATGGTTCTTAAGATTTTTCTTATCCACTGATTGTGTCTTATTGCTCATATATCATCAACAAAATAATGTTAGCCACATGTAATAAAAGTGACATCATAGTATTTGTCCTGAACTTAACCTTCAATCATAGAATAATAGAGAAACAGAATATTAATATTGTAAAGGTTCTAATACTAAGCAATAAAGGTCTCACTCATTATTCCAGTGACTTATTCTTGCCAATTACTTTTGTTCTGCCACATACTAAAAGAAGTGAAAAAGAATTACATCTTCTTTTCCATTTCTGTTTTGCAGGGGAAGATGGTGAAAGGAATGGGAGGGGCTATGGATCTAGTGTCCAGTGCAAAGACCAAAGTGGTGGTCACCATGGAGCATTCTGCAAAGGTAACGTGTGCTACGTTTGGAAATTCCCAGTATGCCGAAATCCTGTACGTCAGTCATGGTTTTTATTGTTTTCTCAGGCTCGTCCAAATTGATAGCATTTATATTTTAGAGAGAAAGGTTGCAAATAAAAGTAGTTATTTATACTCATTCAGCTAAGTGGTTCTTTAACTTTGAGCGAAAGAAACAGTGGGGTATTCTTTAATTATTTGCATACACAATAAAAGTAAAAACTATAATGTCTTCAACCTCAGTGAAAAGATGTCAGGGTAGATGTTGCAATTCAGGTTTAAAGATGATTAGAGTGGCTACTCTCTGCATGCAAAATGAAAAACACAACAGAATATGGCCTTTCAACAACAATTATTTTCAAGTGGACAATATGGCCTCTTACTAAGACTGTGAAGTGCCATTTTGGGAAGGGTGAGAAAATGGTGGACTTGGTGATAGCAGGTGTCCTTATTCTGAAAAGTAAGATACTTTTATTTGGAGTGCTGATTATGTGTTAAGTACTTCTATTATTTGGAATGACAAACTACACAAAAATCGTGGAGCTTACATTTGGTGGTGGTGTGGTGGTGATGATGATGGTGGTGATGATGGTATCATCATCATCCTACAAAAATGACAGCTACCATTTATTGAGCTTACTGTTATTGACAGTATATTAAGCACGCTGTGTGTATTTGCATGTATAAGCCCATGAACCTGATACAGGTATTTTTTGTGGTTTCTAAAACAGCTTCAGAGAGGTTTAGTTCCTTGCGTGAGGTCATATAACTAGTGGAACTGAGATTAGAACTGGGCGTCTGTGATTCCAAAGTCCAGTCTTCTAACTACAGAGCTATCAGTGTAACTTTGTTCCTTGTTCCCAACTCAGTGTTTTTGAACCAGCTGAGCTAATTGCCTTCCTGACCTGAATCCATGGGTTTCTGATGATTTGCAAAATTGCCACTGGGTGGGGCGCCTGGGTGGCTCAGTTGGTTAAGCGACTGCCTTTGGCTCAGGTCATGATCCTGGAGTCCCGGGATCGAGTCCCACATCAGGCTCCTGGCTTAGCGGGGAGTCTGCTTCTCCTTCTGACCCTCTCCCCTCTCATGCTTTCTCTCTCTCTCTCTCTCTCAAATAAATAAATAAAATCTTTAAAAAAAAAAAAAAGAAATCATACCTGAAACAAAATCTTCTCATTAAAGATTCAAGGAAGTCATTGAAAACAAGAAAAATGTGTTACCTATGAGAGCAGACACAAAAACTACACCTCTTTGGTCTAAAATAATGAGTCCAGGGCACCTGGGTGGCTCAGTTGGTTAAGCGACTGCCTTCGGCTCAGGTCATGATCCTGGAGTCCCCAGATCGAGTCCCGCATCGGGCTCCCTGCTGAGCAGGGAGTCTGCTTCTCCCTCTGACCCTCTTCCCTCTCGTGCTCGCTCTCTCATTCTCTCTCTCTCAAATAAATAAATAAATAATCTAAAAAAAAAAGAAATTGCTACTGGGTGGTACTCTCTTCATTGTCTATGCTGTTTGTTCATTGCCCTCTATTTTTTATAATTCTTAGTTTTAACACAAAATCTACCTGTTCTCACCTTGAGACCTGCTAATTTGAATGGAAATGTTAGTTCATTTGTCCTGGATTTTTGGTTTTGTTTTGTTTTTTTGTTTTTTGAGAGACAGAGAGAAAGCACGCGCTGCCAGGAGGAGCAGAGGGGTAGAGAGAGTCTCATGCAGGCTCCACGCCCACCATGGAGCCTGACGCGGGGCTTGATCTCAGGACCTTGAGATCACGACCCAAGCCAAAATCAAGTCGGAAACCTAACCGACTGAGCCACCCAGGCATCCCTTGCCCTGTTTTTATTTAGAGATGCAGCATCCTGGGAGAGTATGGAGCTGGAGGATTTGCATCTGTCTTGCTTCCCATGAGGGAGTTCTGTTACAGAGCGATGTGTGCCATGAAATGGTTTTGTTGTGAAAACTATAATAAATATGAAAATATCATAAATTGTTTTGTAAACAGTGGAAAGTAAGCAGTAGAGCATAAATATGAAACAATAGAAATGAAACCAATGCAGGTGACTTTTGAGAGATGCCTTGCAAAAGCATCCAGGATACTTCATTTCAAAGGCAAAAGGATGCCAAGCATGCAAATCAAATCCAAATATTTTCTGGAACATAATGTCTAATTTGGAGAAAACTCTGTCTGACTTCCCTTTTTGTTGTTACTTTAATGTTGATGCATAGGCATTGAAGCCCAACTCATTTTAGATTATTTTTGTGCATTCGTTTTCAAAACATTAGGCCTGTATTTAGCAAATTCTTTCTTTCTCTCTCTCTCTTTTTTTTTAAAGTCTTTTCTTTTGTCTCAGTCAGAATTTCTGAAACAGGAAAAGAAATGGTTCTTCAAACTTTTGATTAGAAATCCCTAACTAAAGCTTTTTGCAGAAGCAAGATATTTTTACTATTTTCTTCTTCCTAGGCAGTTTTTTGGTGTCTAGCTACCTTTTTTCTTAGGCTTCTTTTCATCTCTTAACATGTCCTTCTTCTGCCCTCTAAAAATGGCAAGAAAACGAAGGAAAGTAGTAACAGTTTGAGTCTTTATGAGGTACAAGGCCTTGTGCTTGGCATTGTACATACTGAATCTTGTTAGCTTCTCAGTGACCCTCTTAAGTAAGACTGCGATGTGGGCAGGTTAAGAAACTTGTCTAGGTATGTGATAGAGCTAGGAGCTTCACTCAGTTTGGTCAAGCTTGTGTTCATTATATCATACCAGGCTGCAACTTCATCAGAGCTAACTCTGTACCAGTGTTTCACCCAAACCTGCCCTTTTCTGGAAGCTTCATGTTTCAGAATGATCACTTTCCCTTTTTGAGTTTTCCCTAAGACTCTCCTTGCTTTGGTGAGACAGGTACCTGCAAAAATACCTGTTCTTCTCTAGGCTCTTCCTCAGATACCTTCTTGTCTTGCTCCCTCAGTTCACTCAGGTCTCTGTTCAAAGTGTCAGAGAAGCTTTCCCCCAGCTATTCTATAAAACAGAAGTACCCCCTCTTCTGATGGACCGTCATCGCCTTCACTAGAATATAAGTTCTGTGAGGGCAGGGGCTCTGTCCATTGTAAGAGCTGAAGCAAATCCTGTCTGATGCCCATTAGGACTCAATAAATACCTGTTGAATTCATTAATTCTTCAAATAATAAAGAGACTTTGAACATGTAGAGCACTTTTAACTTTTTTGAAGCAGTTTCACGACTGCCTCCATATCTCATCATTACAATACTCTTGTGAGGTAGGTCTCGTTGCTTCCTTTGCGAAGGAAAACAAACCCAATGCCGTAGAGGTTAATTATTCCGGTAAAAGTCAAGTACAAAATTAGG
Organism: Neomonachus schauinslandi; assembly: GCF_002201575.2. Lineage (NCBI taxonomy): Eukaryota > Metazoa > Chordata > Mammalia > Carnivora > Phocidae > Neomonachus > Neomonachus schauinslandi. The sequence continues at coordinate 118,274,594 of NC_058409.1, forward strand.
AGCAAAAGCAAGCTGAGAATCCATGTATCCTGCCTTTGGGCCCCCATTTTTTTCTAATAACCTTTTTTGTCTGGCAGGTACCATTACCGCTAACAATATAAAAGAAAGTGCTTTGTTCTCAGTATCGTGTACTGGAAATATTTCCTAAGGGTATAACTTTCAGAGCATAAAAGCAGAGAAATTCAGTCATAGTTGTCATTTATTGGAAGCAAGCAAAGCTTGGGTACCTATTTTAGAGAACATAAATGAAAGATCTCTTTCTTTTTTTTAAATTTTATTATGTTATGTTAGTCACCATATAATACATCATTGGTTTTTGATGTGGTGATCCATGATCCATTGTTTTCGTATAACACCCAGTGCTCCATGCAGTACATGCCCTCCTTAATACCCATCAACCAGCTAACCAATCCCCCCTCCCCCCTCCCCTCTAAAACCCTGTTTGTTTCTCAAAGATCTCTTTCTAAAACAGGTTTAGATTTTATTTTTATTACAGTAGGAGTTCTGTATTCTGAAAGGATGAAAAGAATCATAATTATATTTTTAAGATATTGGGAATAAGTCTTTATGAATAAATTTTTGATTACGTCTAATCTATATCTGATAGCAAAGGTGTCCTATAGAAATCTTGAATGCAGTTTTACATTGTCTTTACTTTCTATGGAGAGGAATTATATAAAGTAAATGAGGTTTATTAGTCATATTTATTTTGGACCAAATGTGTTACCAAAGTCCAACAAATGTGAAAGGTTTTTTTAAAAAATTCTTTCCTGGGAAACACTCTTGGAATAATTTTCAGCAGCATTGATAAGTATTCCAAGGTAAATAAAGTATTTCTTTGTTGGAATAATTTATAATTAACATGGTTTCAGCTGGTTTGTTTTCATTCATAGAAGCTTGTCAATATTTTATAAGTTGTTGATGAGACTGTTTCGTGGCTAGGATCTGTTTAGGGAAAAAAATATTTACCTTTAAAAAATAGAAATCCTTACATGGTTTTGCCTTTTTATTTCTTCATCAATGATGGAAATGCCTGCCAAAAAAATTTTATAATGGAAAAGAAAGAAAGCAGAACACAGTCCAACAACCAATAAAGCTCTTTAAAATGTCTTATAGAAATTTAATTAAGCTAATAACTCTAAATTCTGAGGCTTTGAATATCCACGGTTCTTAAAAGGAAAACTAACTCACAGAGAAGCTTTCTGATGTACCACAACAATTCATGAATGGAAAGAGAAAATCACTCCTGTTCACGCCTGGGCTGTACCATCCTTAGGCTAGAGATCATAGGATGCAATCTTTAGAGAGAAAATAAAAGGCCATGATAAAGATATTTGTGTTATATGTAAGAAAAATGGCCTTCTATTCTAAGATCTCAAAACCCTGAAGACTGTTTTCAGGGAAATGCCTTGCTATATGTACTATCTCATTTGGTTAGCCTTCCCATTGAGAATGTGCCTGTAACCACAAACTGTTATTACATCCACATATAAAAACCATTTTGTAATAGCAACTGTCTCTACTTCAGAGCTAGCTGAGTCTTTCTGCTCAAGTCCTTTGTGGATTATTGGAATCCCTACCAAATAGGTACTGTGTAAAGGCCAAAAATACCCCATGAGTATAAACTCAGTGTGAGTAATTATCATCTTGTCCTTTTACCCTGCATATCCTGATTTTCTTTAGTTAGCCAATCCCATGTTTCTTTTCTGTTTCTTTTCAATCTTCATAGTGATTTGACAGTCAGTGTGTTTTGTAATACGACATTCCCTGTGAGGTATGTTTTTGTGTGTATGTATATAGACGCTTTTTCACTTGGTGTAAGCATTGAGACCAGTGGGGAGAAGGAAAGACAAGGGACAGTGACATTCAAGCTCCTTTTATGATGTTTTGGCAAAAACCCAAAGAGAGATCCGTCCTAGGTTTCATTGTGCCACCAGATGAAGTACTGAATATTCTCGTAAAATTCAGCTTATGTAGCCCCTCTTTTCAGTGTGTTAATGCAAGCCTTGAAGCTGTAGGACGGAGTGGGCAGAAGAGGTAGAATAACCATAATTCACTCAGCTTCTCTCTTGACTTATAAATGTGTATGTTTTATACTGCCATCTTGAGATGTCTTTGCTTCTCCCTTTGATTATACCTTTATTTATCTCCCCAAAGTCTTGTAAGCCCCATCACATACTTCTGCTAGCTGTGCTTCTCCTAGTGAGTTCAGAGATGTTGGGAATGTACAAGTACATATCTTGGGACTAGAAAGCAGCCTCCGGTGGCCCTTAGATACTCAGTCATGTGGTATTTTACAGCTCTAGCTCTGTTGGAGTTCCTTCAGTCTGAATTACAGTATTCAGACAGCCAGTCCTAAAGAATAGGGAGGGTGTTTCCATTTGAATGTGGGGTGATGGAGTCTGTGGTGGTGTGTGGTTCAAGTAGCATGAACAAAGGCTTTAAGACTTGGTCCCTTAAGGAGCAGAGTTTGCCTTTTCTGTACTTGATCATTAGGGCTTTCCCAAAGAAGTTTCCTGAAAGAAGAAATATGTTGCAGCCACATTTAAAAAGCACTTAACAGAAAAGATGGGCATAAAATGGCGTTTTATTTAAAGCAAAACCTTATTACATGCACGCTCCGTTGCCTCAGGTGAATAAAATGCTGATATCAAATGCAAAAATCATCGTGTTGTGAAAAAGAGAGCTTGTTGTTTGGGATTAAGTCCATTGTGATAACATGAAGCTTACCATCATGATAACAAGGGGGATTTATTATCATTTAACCAGAGTTGTTTGTTACTGAAGAATTTAGATGCAGGATTTCACACAAGTATCTGAAGAATTAAAGAGAGATCACCATGAAGCAAGTAATAGGAAGTACTGAGTCCCTAAATCATTTAAAAAGAAAACGTCACTTCCCAGGTCTTACATGAAACCTTTAAGAGACCAAGGGGGGAAAAGAAAAACTGGAGAAGCAGGTGGAAGAAAGAGATTTAGCTCTTCATCAAGGTTATGATGAAGTTAGCAAATGTAAGGGCATAGTGAAATCAGGAGCCCCTGAGCCTGTTCAGAGCATGTTTAATGCTACACGTTTATATCCGTTCCTCTGACTTTTGTGGCATTTCTTCATGGGGAAAGACAGAAAGAGACAGAAAGAAGCAAAATGATCAGGATGAACCACACCCCACTGACCCTAAATATTTGTATGTAGATTCCACCCCTCCTACTACTGCATTTTGTGCGATTTCTACAGTGATCAAGTAAGGTAGACAAGGCCATTGTAGGGGGACCCACAGCACAGGGAATTGAAGGGACCAAATGACCGTTCAAAGGCAGATGCAAGAGAAAAATAAATGGGTCTTTGGACTCTTAACACAGTGTTCTTTGCCACCACACTACCCTGCCATCTCTTTTTTAGGATTTATTATTTTTTTATTTTTATTTTTTTTTTAAGATTTTATTTATTTATTTGACAGATACACAGCGAGAGAGGGAAGACAAGCAGGGGGAGTGGGAGAGGGAGAAGCAGGCTTCCCGCTGAGCAGGGAGCCCGATGCGGGGCTCAATCCCAGGACCCTGGAATCATGACCTGAGCTGAAGGCAGATGCTTAACGACTGAGCCACCCAAGCGCTCGTTCCTCCTTTGTGAATCATTAATCTGTGCCCCTGTCATACCACATTGTAAGGCTTAGCCCGGCATGGTTAGAATAGAGCGCTAAAGGGGGAGTTAGTCCTGTTTTGGCTTCATAGCTAACCTATTGTTGAATATTGAAATTGTGACATTCTTTTGTCTTTTTGCCTCTCATTTTCTCTCTTTCCTTGATCTGTGTTGTGTCTTAAAGCTAAATGTGAATGGAGTCCTCTAGTGACATTGTTCTCACTGCAAGAAGGCATTGGTGGCAGTTTCCTAGGCCAGCCATATGTGGTTTCATTAGTTCTGCGGTCTCAGGAATTGTGGTTAGACCATTATCTGCACAATTACATGTCTAACTTCATATAGAGCTCCTAAAGAATTCCCTGGTAGATGGTAGAAATGTTAAATATGTTTTGTATAAACAATAGTAACTAACGTTTATAGAGCACTTGTTGAGTGCCGGATACTCGCATCTCATTTTGCAAGAACCCCATGGGGTAAGGCTGATGGGGGCGGGGCACAGGCCCACACACTCTGCGCAGCCAGTGGAGCAGAGCCAGACTTTACCCCCCGGTTCTTTGGCTCCAGCCCACACTCTTAACCATACGCTATACTGTTTATATAGCAAATAGTCTAGAAAAGGTCTCTTCTGGGAGCTCACAGTTCTGTCTGTTGAAATTCCTGATTTCTCCTAAAACGGAGTTGGTTGTTCATTAAAATCCAAGTAGTTTCTTTCACACCAGACGCAGATCTTGCTCAAATAATGAGAACAAAGTAGGAGCTCCCTGCAAAAAATGTTCTTCAGAGGCCCACAGATTGTTCACTTTGTTCCCAGGCAGGCCCGGAATTCATTGTGACATGCCTTATTTGAGTTATATTAAATGTAAGGAGACCTGACAACCTACAAGCTTGAATATTCATTATTAATTTCAGCTCTTTAATTAAGCTTCTCTGACACGTGCAAACTTTCTTTGAAACTGGAAAGGAAAATAGAGCATTAGAAATGAAGTGAAAATGAGGTTTTATTTCTACAGTTATAAATGTTCTTATACAGTAAGATCCAGAAGCATATAACTTGTTATTAAAGGTGTAATGTCTATCCATTTTATATCTATTTCACACTCATTTTGATTAAAGTAATAGAGTTTGTCTTCTTGAAATCCATCTGGGATTCCCAGTAGACCTTCCATTTTCCTCCCCATTCATTTTTTCAGAAAATACTTGGGTAATGCACATGACATCATGTGTGGTGTTTTTAGATCCAAAAAGAAGCAGTAGAAGCATTTTGCCATTTTTTAATAGAAGATTTAGAATATGATGGGATAGCCTTCAGCCTTGAGGGAAATATTAATTTAGGCTCCTGGTGCTTGATACTTAGAAAGAAGCTTAATCATAGTCATAATCAGAGCTAATGTTTCAGCTGTGTTCCATATGTGTCCCAGAGGCCACCTCGACACCTGGGATGTAGGGATGGGGGTTGAAGGATGGGGGCAAAGGGGGGAAAACCTGCTTTCCCCTCTTTTTTTTTTTTTTGAGTATAGTTGACACACAGTGTTACGTTAGTTTCAGGTGTATAGCATAGTGATTCAACAAGTTTGTACACTATGCTATACTCCCCAGAGGTGTAGCTGCCATCTGTCCTGAAACATTGATAAATGACTAGTACAGTATCATTGACTATATTCCTTATATTTCTTATGCTGTGTCTTTTATTGCCATGACTTATTCATTCTGTAACTGGAAGCCGGTACCTCCCACTCCTCTTTACTGACTTTGCTTAATCCCCCCACCTGCTTTCTACTCTTAATCCCTTTTTATTTTATGTTTGAAGAAAGGGTACAGTAGCTAAAAGAAACTTTGAAAAAATATGAATTTCGGCCAGCTCACACATTTTACTGATGAGCAAACTGAGGCTCAGACAAACTCTAGGAAAAGCGCGAATAGCTGTATGAGAATATGAATATAATCATGGTGTACTACACTGCCTGGCCCTGCAGTGAACAGTTTTACATGGTCATTTAGGCAGAACAATGTACATTCTAACCACGGAGTTAACTACGAATTATGACACATCTCTACTGAAGAACTGCAGATGATGAAGGAGGATGGGGTTTTGTAAGACTGTTAAGTCTTCATGTGCCATAATAAGAAGTTAGTAGATAGAGTCAAAAATGGATTAATCAAGAAATAAATAGCATGATAAACACAATATTTAAAAACGAAGAGGTAACAGGAAAAATGTGTAGAGATAGAAAATGCTAAGAAAAGTAAAATAAAATGGATTCCTGTTGAGAACAGGTCTAAAAGTAAGGAGGGGAGGCTAGGCACTGCTGTATTCACGTATGTTTTACTTCTCTAACAAACAAAATTAATTTAAAAGAGGGTATTAGACATTTGTGTTTTATGTGTGCTTCCTGTCCTTGGTGAATAATAGCTCATGTTTGTCAAGGAGACCGTTCCCTGAAAGAGAAAAATAAGCAGGACACTAGAAGTGAAATTTCTCATTACAGGATATGAGGACTGAGACTTGAGAAGTCCAATTTGTGGCAAGGTGTTTCCCACCTAAATAATTTATGACTTTGGCTATTCATTTGGTATTCTCCCTAAATTATTTTAGGGACAGAAGCTGTCTCCAGAAAGAAAGCAAAAGTGTGACTGTGCAAACATTTTAAAACAGCCTGTACCTAAGAGACAATTTCTCTGATGGTTCCTGTTTGTCCTATCGTTACTCTACTTCTAAACAAGAATTGGTCCCTAACTACTCTTTTTGATGTTCCTTCTTTAAAACAGGGAAATGTACATAAAATCATGGAGAAATGTACATTGCCACTGACTGGAAAGCAGTGTGTCAACCGCATCATTACTGAAAAGGTATGGTGCCTGTTTTTATTCCCTCTAATGCCTGTCAACCCTTTTTTTTATTTATAAGCATTTTTAGAATTTTTTTGTTACCCTCTAAAACTGTGTTGTGTTGGTAGTCATAGGATTAATTTAGTCTGTGGGTAGACTGAATAGGAAAATTCATCAGTTTAATGTTTCTAAATGTAGAATTCTTAACGTGCAACTCTCTGGAAATACGCATATACAGACTTGAACTGCTGTCCTTGGTAACTTTGACAGTGTGTATAATCAAAGAAAAGTTTTATTCATCCTTTTACTTGGACTATTAAGATGTCTAAGATAGATGATATATATAAAGTTAAGAGTATTCCTACCTTTCTTCTTTGCTTTCCCAAATCACAAGTGCAAATTGTTGGGTTTCATTTTGGGAAAGTCAGCCAAAATTGGGTTTTAATCATTTGGGTTCAGATTGCAGTAAAAGTCCCATAGTTCCATAGCCAAGAAATTTATTCTATGGTTCTTGCATGCTTTCAGCTCTCTTTTTATAAAGTGGACTTCAGAACACACCAGCCATTTTCATGCTTCCCTAGATTTTTTCTTAGATGGGAAATCTTGGCTAATGGTACAACTGGAAACTGCTCAGATCTGAGAGCAGCCTCAATGACAGTTGTCTATAGTCATTTTTCTGACCCAGATTTGAACCTAGAATGTTGGAATGACATAAGTCTCAGAAGTGAGCTAGGAGGGTGTCATTTTGATTCAATATCTTGGTGAAAGCAAAAAACAAAATTACCTGTATCAGGGTTGGTTTGTTTGGATGCTCTTCCTTTTGCTGAGAGCTGTAGGGATGGCATCCTGCCATTAACCTGGTTTGCTGCCCCTCACTGAGTGTGGTAAGAAGCACCCTAAAGCAGCCCTGTGAGGGGAGGTTCATAATACCTTACAAAGCCACATTTTAAACAGCATTCTGTTGTAAATGGTGCTTTCCCCTAGGACCGTTTATGTGGAATTCCATTAAGATGACTTGTAAAGAACAGAAGTTGGATAAAAGGGCAGAATATTTTATTTCACCATTTATTCCCTGAGTCTTACCACTTCTTGAACCCCTCCAAAACTGTGGTGACAGGGCTTATTGAAAAGAATCCATTACTTTGAAAATAAAGACAAAGCAGTCCTCGATCCTGTTTTCTTTAAGAAAGTGGTAGACCTTAGAAGGATAATTCCAGCAGCATTTCCCCCTTGATCTTCCTCTTCTAAGTAAGCCCTCTCCCCTTCCCCGGTCCATGCACACTCTGTCCTTGCTGTTACCAGGTCAGTGCTCTTACTGCAATATCTTCCACGTGACTCTGCCTCCCCAAATCCTATCCATCCCTTAAGCCTAATGCAGTTTTCATGTTCGTCATTTTAGCACTCATGGCTTCATCTTTCGAGTGATGGCGCCATTCCTTTTGGCACCTGTCATCTTACACCTACATTTCCTTATGATAGAACATATTATTTAACTTTACTGCCATTTTTAAAAACTTATATATCCTTTTTTCCTATTCACATTATTGTTTTATACATTTATTCATTTAATAAGCATTTTGTGAGCATTTTGTCTGAATTAGAGTATTCCCAATAGTGTGTTACAGGAAAGAGGAGAACGGTCTCTGCCCCAAGGGAGCACATTCAGGAGGGCTAGACACCCAGCCTCCAGCAGGACCCACAGTTAGAGTAATACATGTGATAAAGACCATGATAGTGATACATGCTGGATGGTGAGTTAGGAACATAGAGAGAGGCTGCCTATCAGCCTGGGGAGAGTGTCAGGAAAGCTTCTAACGGTATTGAATACAAACCTTTCTTTCTTTCTTTTTGTTTTTAAGATTTATTTATTTATTTTTAGAGAGAGAGAGCAGGTGGGGAGGGAGGGGCAGAGGGAGAGGGAGAAAGAAACTTAAGCAGACTCTACACTGAATGCAGAGCCTGATGCAGGGCTCGATCTCACGACCGAGATCTCAACCTGAGCCGAAACTAAGAGTCGGATACTTAACTGACTACACCACCCAGGCATTCCAGATATAAACTTTTTGTGTTTTGCAAGGCATTTCACAGACTCTACCTTTTCTCCTCCAGTCTCAGTTTCTCTTTCCACCTTTACATTCTCCCCACTTCAGCTGCATTGAAATGCTGTGAATTATGTTGTCTTCTGCACGCCCCATGTTCTTCTGGGACTTTGCACATCCTGTTTCTCTCCCTGGAATACTCTTCCCACCATTTTCATCTGGCTAATACCTACTCATTTTTTTTATGTCTCAGCTATATGTTTCCTTCTCAGGCAGATCTTCCCTATCTCTCCACAAGTCTTCTGGGTGCTTCTCTGAATCCTAGTACATGCCCTAACTCAACACTGACCACTTTATTGAAATAACCTCTGAACTCTGCCTGTCTCACTCATTACTGTTTATCCAGGACTTTGCATGGTGTTTGCCCATACACAGTGTATGCTTGTTGAATAAATAAATGTACTGCACTTCTCTTGATGAGAAAGTTGATAGATGAGTGATGAGTCTTGAAAGGCAAGTAGGGGTGTACAAGTGAGAATAAGACCAAAGAGGTCCTTCTAGGCAAAGGAAAGAAAATAGGCAGAGTCATGGTAGAATTATAAAATAAGCAGCCTACCCAAGGACCTGCCAGTGGAACAGTTTAGAGTGAGGGCAGGACCAGACTCCAAAGACTACAGTTGAAAAGATAGTGAAGGGCTAAATCGTAAAGAAATGTGGGGGCGCTTGGGTGGCTCTGTCTGTTGAACCTCCAACTCTTGATTTCGGTTCAGGTCATGATCTCATCAGGGCTGTGAGATGGAGCCCCCGGTAGGGCTCCCCCCTGAGTGTGGAGCCTGCTTTGAGATACTCTTCCCTCCCTGTCCGTTCCCCCACCCCTACTCGCATGTGCGTGCGCACACACACACTTGCTCTCTCAAAAATGAATGAATGAATGTGAATGCCTTGTTAAGAAATTGGGTTTTATCTGGAGGGTAGTTGGGAGCCCTTCAATGATTTTAGATTGATTAGATTTGCATTTTAAAAAGAACACTGTAGCTTTTATGCAGAGTAGGGGGAGAAGGCATGAGACAGTCCAGTTAGAAGACTCCTGCGGTGACTGACGTAGGCCAGAAATATCAGGACACACAGGACAGAAGGACAGATTTGAGAGACCCAGATGGACTCAACCTAGCTAGATGATGAAATGGATATGACTGTTAAAGCCGAGGTGCTTCCTCAGATTTCCTAATGAAGCCTAGACTGTAGGAAGAGACAGGAGGAGCAGTGGGAGGTAGGAAAAGAATGGGTTCAGTTTGGACACACTCAGTTTGATATTCCTGAATGTGGTAACATCCTGAACATCTGGTCAGAGATTTTCTTTTAAGATTTTATTTATTTGAGAGAGAGAGAGCGCGCATGAACGGGAGTGGGGGGGATGCAGAGGGAGAAGCATATTCCTTGCTGAGCAGGGAACCTGATGTGATGACTATGCTGGGCTGGATCCCAGGACCCTGAGATCAGGGTCTGAGCAGAAGGCAGACGCTTAACTGACTGAGCCACCCAGGCGCCCTCCAGTCAGAGATTTCTGATAAACAATTAGAGATGTGGATCTGGAGCTCAGAGGGAAGTCAGTATTGGACTCAACTTGTGGAAGTCATTAGCATATGGGGATCATTGGAGCCTTTACTGTAGATGATAGCAAAAAATGGGCAAAGTGAAAGGCAGCTGTGGAACCTCAGGGAAGGCGATGGTGCGTGTTTACCCCTGTGCTCTAGATACAGTAGGTACTCAATAAATCTTTTTTGCAAGAGTGAATGAGAATGCAGTGCCATGAAGGGCAATGAATGTGTTCCGCCCTGCCATGGCAGATAAGGGACTAGATTCCATTTTCAACTTCTAAGGAAAATTCCATTGGTTTGCCATTTGAAAGAGGCTTTGGAGATGTTTTGACCCTGATTTCCTGGTTTCATGCTGCTAGAATGAGATTGTGAAAGATGCTTTCCTTGCCAGCAGCTGGGCTATGATTAACTGCTTTATCTGTAATGTAGTCTCCCGTTTTTATCAAGGTTTTGTTTATACTTTATACCACTAAATGGAAATCTTCCTAAATATTCAAAAGTAAATTTCCTTCATTTTAATAATAGATGCTTGGCTTTCCTAGTATATGACCTTGAGAGCTAATTAGAGTTTGATAAAGATGTTAAAAGTTTTTAAAAGCAGTAAGTCAATTTGCCATAGATCTTCTCTCCCTGATCACTGAAGCCTTATATTCATGATATCACAGTTATCTTCTCCTCAAATCCCTTCCCTGCCTGCCTATTCTTAATAACACAATCTGGAGTTTTTTATTCGTTCCATTTTGATAAATTTATAGTTGTTCCATTTTTGCAGGGGAAAGAAAATCAGTATGAATAATGCTTGACACATTTTCTGCAAAGCAAAAGTATCCATTTAAAAAAATTTTTAAGTTGTCATTTTGGAATTAAATAATCTAATGCAGCATACAGACATTCCTAAATGACCTTCTTCTTTCCTCTCAAAACACATATTTCTGCTGAAAAAAGGTTTTTTTAGGAACATTTTTTGTGCAAACAAAAAGCAAGTTTGCCAGAACATTTCCTCCAAAATTTAAATCCTCTTTTCCAGTAAAATCAACCAGGTTATCTGTGAATTTATCAGAGAATGCAGGTATCACTGGTCCTCTTAATGTTTTGCTCATGGGGGTAAAAATCAATTAACTGGAAACTAATAAGCATTTCAGGTCTTTGATTTGAGTTCACACACAGGTGACAATAAGTTAAGCTATTAAGGGGAAAGAACTTAAGGTGTAGTGCCCCTACTGTGTCTTAGGCATGATGCCAGGTGCTCAGAGTATGTTTATTTTATTTGTCCTGTATAACAATCTTGGGAAGTGGGTTTTTTTGATATCCATGTATACATGCAAAGACAGGTTCACCAAAGACCGCTTAGCTAGCATGTTGCAGAGCTGGAATTCCAGTCCAACTTGAAAGCCAGGATTCTTTTCCTCTACATGTGGCTGTATCTTCATATTAGTCTTCTAAGCCGGAGTGTATTTAAAATGGCAATTTACAGTTTGATTTCCAAGCTAGCTGAAAATCAAGATCAGCCTGCGAATAATAGTTGAATGGTAAATCTGGAGAATGGGAGGGATATAGGAAACGTAAGTCTGGGTAAAAGGAAACTAGCCGTGGAAGCTGAGAGTGGGAAAAGTGTTGTTGCTCTGGAGGACGACTTGTAGACCCAGCGAGTGACAGTAGAGGGAAGCAGTTTGGGGCTCTTATGGTTAGAGCGTCCTATCCATAGACAGTTTAATCGCCGTGAGCCAAGTGAGCCTCCTGACACTGAAGCTTCCCAGCAGAGCCCCAGTGACCATCTCAGAAGGTTTTCCTGAGTGGGAGATTATATTAAAATATGACTGTGTCGGTCCCTTCCACTCAGGTTGTCATATTGCCAGTTGTAACAGCAGGTGTCCTAAATCAGATACAACAGGTTGAGTCTGCCTGCTGAGGTCACACTATACCAATTGGCACTACCATCACCTGGTGTGACCAACCAGAGTGTTGTAAAGGAATGTTTAGAGTGGGAGGTTAGCCTTCTCATGCTTGTCCCAAGCGCAAGCATCTTCATTTGAGTGCATACCGAAGGGAGATTCTCATGCTATTCTCTCACACCTGTGTGTCTTCACTGGACTTAAAGGGAAAGTTTTAATACTTACCTGGGGGTCTTTCAGGATCAGGACTACGATCCCTTTATAGTTACTTGTAGGCATTTCTGAGTGCCTGCCTTCTTTTATTTCCTGTAACTCTTTACCCAGCAGCGTTGATCAGCTTTCCCTACCGTCATTGTGCATTCACCTTCCAAATTTCTCCTCCCTCCCTACTTTTCTGCGTTCCTTTCTTTCTTCAAATCATTATTCATCTAATTGAAATTTTGACCCAGAAGTGTTAGACCTAACTAAAGGAAAGTAGTTAAAAAAAAAAAAACTGGTTACAAAGGTGGCAAGTGCCATCAATAGTCAACACTCATTTATTTTCTGGCATCAACAATGCTCCACAGCTAATTGCCAATTAGGGAGCTGGCATTTATTCTCACCAAAATGTAATCGTTAGAGTTGACATTTTCTCATTGTTGATTTTCGGAGTCTTTTGTCCTGGGTCTTGTCTCTCCTTTAAGAACTTGAGAGGTTATTTCTGTTTCATGTTATAAAATAATTACTCTGATAGAAATTGTCATTGTTGTTTTCTTGATTCTGACAGGCTGTGTTTGATGTGGACAGCAAGAAAGGACTGACTCTGATTGAACTCTGGGAAGGCCTGACCGTGGATGACATAAAAAAGAGCACTGGGTGTGATTTTGCAGTAAGTGTTTCTGTGAACAAATCCAGCCACTTGTCCTATATCATGAGCTTGATTAATGGGTGTTTACAGGACATGAACCATTAATTTGTGATCATTTTTGGAGTTGACCTTTACAGAGAACAGGAGTGAAAAGGGGGGGGTGCCTTCAGATGAGAGCAGGTGGGAGCAGGAGCAGGCTCTGACTCATGGCCAGCATTTGGCTCAGGAGTCAGAAGCAGGAGGGGGAGGAACCCCCAGAAGCAGAAGGTGGAGCTTGAACTCTAAGCTACTTCCTGTAAAGTCCCTAGCAATCCTTTGTTCTTGGTTACCTGTCAGCTGTAGCTAGACTAAATTGACTCAAAAATGTGAGCCACACACGGAGAAATGATACTGCCTTGTTTTAAACCCAGCTATGACTTATGGCTTTCTCTTTGATTAACTTTGATGCCTGGTAATTCCATCCATGGAACATATTAGAATGATGAGCTCGACACTGAGTTATAGTCACAAAATAGGTGTATCCTGCATTTAAAGAAAAACCTGGTGCATAAAAACTGAGACTTACAAAGGACATAAACATCAGGGGACTATACATTTAAGAAACCCACAAGTCTCTTTTTTAAAACAAGGATAATAGTACTATAATATAAATAATCACCCTTTAATGTTAAGTGCTTGTTAATGAATCACCAATCACCTACCTAATGGGAGTTGAGAGGATGGCTCAATCCATTGAAAGTTAATCAAAAGTAAAGGGGAAATGTCTCTGAAGAACTGAAGGAAAAGAATTTGCCTCTCACGTACCTTTTTAAGAAGGGATTTACTAGTTAAAATGAAATATATTTATAATGGGAAGAAATTTGAAGCTACCCATCCTAGAGAAAGAAATTTAACAAAACTTACTCGATAACTCATGCATATATTTCATAGACTTCTTTCTTAGTACATCTTGGCTGGTACCTATTAGTGCATAACAAATGCCTGTGAGTGCATAACAAATGCCTGTGAAAACAATTTTGCTGCATAATTCATTATCCACATATAACTGTTTCTGGTACTATATGAGGGTCTTTGTCTATTAACCTTTTTTGAATTTCCCTTTGGAAAAAAGAAGTCTGTCAGCAGTACCTCGCACAAAAAGCACATCTTTAATTAGCTTTTCAATAACCTCAGGGGGAAAAATGAGATTTGTTTATACTTTAACTATTTAGTATATTTGCTTTTATCAACTCCAGTGATAAAAGCAAACAATTCTTCTTATGTATCAGCTCTTCTTTGTATTTTTTCCCTATGTGGATAAGTTAACCTCTTCTTCATCAGGTAACAATTTTGAGATCCACATCATGTTCAATTCTTTGCTACAAAAGAGAATATGCAAAGAAAGGACCCTTACAGTTATCTATTTTTTTTTCTTTCATGTAGGTAAGTCAGGATGAAAAAGGTGGAGTTTTACTGTTTTTGCCTTTTTTTTTTTAAGTGATAGTTTCCATGTCTCAATGCACTGAAAAATACCTCTGTGGTTTTTGTTTTATTACCATATCACTCCTTCTCTTTTGACATTAACATGTGATCGATCTTGTTTCCTCCAAATTAGGGTGTTGAGATAAAATATTAATTTGTATGTTAGTGTCCGAAAATGAAAAGGTGTGGTAGCAACTGAACCATCTCAACAAAAGAACTCACTTTTGAGGATCTGGTGATCAGTGGCATCTCTTTAGACCCTGACAGATGAAATCACATATAGCAGATTATTTTTCTGTAATGCTAGGGACTGGAATGCTCTAATTAATAACATGTTCTGTTTAATAGCTGGGTTATCAATAAAATACATTTAATCATAAAAGCACATTGAGGATAACATTTCTTGATCATTCAGAAGCTATTCCATGTGGTTTTTACTGCATAGGCCGCATTTTACTCTGTATGTGACTTCATGTAAGTTAGTCAGAATTTCTTCTTGAGAAAAGGCCCACTCCGTCTTCACTGTAGATCTGGAAATACGCATTCTAGAAGGGAATAGTCAGACAGCCAGGTTGTTGCATAATAAGAAAGGGTGTAAAAACATAGGTCAAAATAATTTGGAAAATGTGTTGGCTAACATTTTCTCATATTAAAGCTGTGACCAGCTAATGAAAGTGTCAGATTTCTGTATATCACTCCGTGTGTTACTGCCAGTTACTTGATGGGCCAAAGTAGAAAGAAAAGGAGAAATCCCACCACTTAAATTGCATTATCTCCAAAGTCTCTTTTTTCACTGAGTAGTTAATTCAAACAGTTATATTCATTTCTTTCTTTTCTAATGCATGCTTATGTTACATAAAATAGTTTTTTCTTTACCATATATGTCTGTGGGCCTTTTTGAAGCAGAATATTTCCTTCTGTCTTTATTGTTTAATTAAAATTTTTTTTAAATTTGAGTCCCTATTTGAACATCATGTGGTAAAATAAACTTCCAGAGGTCATTAGTCATCCATGACTATTTATTAAACATCCAGTTGTGTCCCATATTGAGTTATGAAATGTGAATAAAATAGAACAAATTGGCATAGTTCCTACTCCCAAGGACCTTGGTCTTACTCTCCAGGCAGGAATACATCTAAACCACCAGTGGCAAAAATTAAATAAGAATACTGCTTTTTTATATGTTTGCAGTGAAATCTGAAAGAAGCCAACTGTAGATATTCTTTGCTAAGTTGAATAAATGTATACTCAATATCTGTTATGAACTGGCATTATGACAGAATTAAACAGTATACAGTTGGGATTTCAGTGGACTGGGAAAACAAATAGTTGGCTTATCTTCTACACTTAAATCATATAATCTTGTATCACCCTGTGGATCACCTTGGCAGGATAATCTGCTTCAGCTTGCATGGGCTTAAGATGTTGATGAGACTGTGAGAGAACAGGATGAAAAATAGTAGTTTAGTAGATATTTTTCATTACAAAAATAGGCCAGGTCAGTCTGCATAAAGCTTCTTTTTCTTTTTTCATAGAAGTCAGAGTCCATATTGAGGATATAAATGGTAGTTAGAGCCCCAAACAGGGGTCAGTATGCCAAGGAAAATGATCATATGTTTAGTTTATAAAATTAAGGTGAGTGCATAACATTTCCTTTTAAAGGAAATGCTACAAAGCCTCTATTGATTGTGATCTCCCCCCCCCAAAAAAGTTTTATTTCATTAAATTATTTCTACAGATGCTCTGTTGTTTAAAAAAAGAAAATGGGTTGTTTGTGAGACACACTTTCTAAATACACAGAGCCCATATGTCTTTTATTTTTTTCATTAGAATTGAAGATCTATGCACATGTAGGCTGTGATTTTTGTCTATTTATTATATGTCTATTATTTTGTCTATTATTATGTATCTGCTCTTGGAACTGGCAAGTCTGAATGAGCTGTCATTTATTTTAAGCTATATATGAAGCCATACTGATCCTTTTTATTCTGATCATGTCATTCTTTTAGTAGAAAAATGGAAAAGGGGCATTAACTCTTGACATTATGAAGAGTTAATACAGAAACAATTTATAAATGAACTAAAAATATTTAACCTCATCAAAGCCAAATAATTGCCTGCTCCTTCTGTTTTTAATACTGTCTTAACCTGTATTAAAACCTTTCTTCTAGTTCTTTGAAGCTTATTTAATCTTTGATTCATTCATTTGTTCATTAGTTTAACAAAATATGAACTGTTTATTCCAGAAGGCAAAATGACAACTAGGCCCACTTCCATTCTTCATTCTTGAGGGGCTCAAAAAATCGTCTAGATTTCAATATGCCCTACTGTGCTTTCCGTGGGCACTGTTACTTACTAGGACTCAATGGATATTTGCCAAATTGAATGAAGACATCTGTACCTGGCATTACACCTTGAAAGATCAGCCAAAATTAAGCCAAACCACTTACATTTCGGTTAGGTTTCTTCTTCTACCAGCTCTACCATTAAATGTAGACCTGTCCTCATTTTTCTCTGCTTCAAGGCTTCTAGGAATGCATGTACTGTTCTGTACATTGAACATAATTATGGTCAATTTTTAATATTTTTAATGCTATTACCTTTTTAAAGATGACTTGGAATCTTTTTACTGTCTTTAGATCATTTCCATTTCTGATTATGAAATTTCTGATAAAATTTGTCATTGATCATACTTACCTTCATTAATATGTATCCAGTTAATCCAAAACTACGTTGTCTCTTAACAAAATTGTGAATTGACTAGACTTATTTTGACCATTTTGAGACTTGAGCCTTACTCTGTGTCTCTGTTTTGAGTAGTCTCAGAAGCATCAGTCTCAGAGCTCAGTGATCGGTTCAGTAGAGAGCTTGGTTATCTGAACCCTTTATTGTCTCTGTCTGCTCTTCCTCTACCCCCTCTCTGTTGTGAGTCTTAATGATCCTTAATTTAGGAGCTATCATGTGCAAGAAGGTTGAGAACTACTAAATACATTTTACAAAATGTAAACAGAAAAGAGTTTTCTGTCTTGTTGGTTTAGAATGGAAAATAATGAGGAAACTAGGTGAGGTCCATGGTAAGGCTGTTTGGTACCAACATCATTCAAGTCTGGAGATGTTTATGCCATGAGTTTTGTTTTTTTTTTTTACAATTTGGTCATTTTTTTCTTCTCTTTCTTTTACCAGGTTTCACCAAAACTCATGCCAATGCGGCAGATCACAACTTGAAATGTGGAATAGACATTTCTCCCAGGCTGTGCGTTTTTCATTTTAATCACATAGTTCATTGAAAGGATATCAGTAATCATAATTGTGTATCTCATGAGCAGTTTTTGACTAGTTTTCTTCAAGCATTTTACACTGCATGTAGCCATATAGACTTTGTTCTCTCAAGTGTGCTATGACATTTTAGTGAAAGACAAAAAAAATATAAATGATTATCTTACTTGTTTTATAAGTGCTGAGAAGGCTTATCTTTACAATTGGTGCTCACATTGGATTTATCTTTATCTTTTGTGATAGGTACACTAAATTGTACCAAGATGGGCCCTTAGGAAGACTTTCACTGAAGAATGAGGGAGAAAAATAACTCCACCCAGAGTATGCCCAAGGCAGCATTGTACTAGTTCTGAATGATATATGAATTTGAGTAGGAGAAATGCTGTCTTAATGATTATGCTTTTCTTTTGGCCTCCCTTGACTTTTCTTTTAGAGCCTCTGATTTTGTGATTGTATTTGTTTCCCTAAAACACCCCTTTTCCTCCCACACTTTCTGTAACTAAATAGGTGCTCAATAAGGCAAACGGGAACATCTCTGTATGGGAGAAGTACGTGGTTCATGGGAGAGACCAAGGGGTGTAGGGTTTGTTGGTGCTGACGTCCCACAAAGAAGTTGCCTTTATAAACCAACCATCTGTGCTTTGCCAAAGACTAAGGTTTATTATGAGAAGAGGGTTGTAAACCTAATTGATCTAGTCAGTTTTCTCATTTTAAAATAATGCAGTATTTCTCTGTATCCAGAGGGCTCCCTAAGAGGCTTTCTCTATGTTACTGAGGCCCAGTGGGCTACTTGCACAAGACCTCCTCTTAGGCCACAAGGGGCTGTGGGGATAATTTACCATGAATCCAGTCACAATGACAACAAAATTTAAATTTTTTCTTTCTTTTCAGGCTCTCTTGTTTCTGTTCGGAAAAGTTTCTAAATATTGAATGCCTTTTTCTACAGAACACTGTTCTTTCTTCTGCCCAGGCTACTTCCTTGAATAAAGTACTTTTAATTCAGCTTTATCGAAATAGAGGAAATACTGATGAGCAAGTCCAGGATTTGAAGAGCAGTGAACTTTTAGTATTAGAAAATAAACATGATGGGGGCACCTGGGTGGCTCAGTTGTTAAGCGTCTGCCTTCGGCTCAGGCCATGATCCCAGGGTCCTGGGATCGAGCCCCACATCGGGCTCCCTGCTCGGCGGGAAGCCTGCTTCTCCCTCTCCCACTCCCCCTGCTTGTGTTCCTTCTCTCGCTGTGTCTCTCTGTCAAATAAATAAAATCTTTAAAAAAAAAAAAAGAAAAGAAACATATGGAGTAGGTTTTGTAAGGAACTTGTCCTAAGAGGTGTCCTCCTCACCACCCAGTTGGCCCAGGGGATATACTAAGCATCCTGGGTATCAAATGGGAGAAAAGTCCAGGCACCCAAGGACAGGTCAGACAGCTGTCCTCCAGACAGAGGTAGGCACATATACAGTGCAATATATCATTGCTCTGGCACCAGATATAGGAATTTATGCATATTTTTAGGTGACAGTTATCATTTAAACTCACGTTCTCTTCAGGTACAACTACGATTTTGTCAGGTGTGGTATTAGAGGGAGGAGACAGGCTTTTTTGGTATCACATTCTCTATCTAAAATAGTCTTAACTGGTTGGCTGCAGGATTGAAAGCACATTTTCCCAGTACTGATAAAAAGGACTCTTCTGGGGCACCTGGGTGGCTCAGTCGCTAAGCGTCCGCCTTCAGCTCAGGTCATGATCCCAGAGTCCTGGGATCGAGCCCCACATCAGGCTCCCTGCTCCGCGGGAAGTCTGCTTCTCCCTCTCCCACTCCCCCTGCTTGTGTTCCCTCTCTCGCTGTGTGTCTGTCTGTCAAATAAATAAAATCTTAAAAACCCAAAAAACAAAAAATGGACTCTTCTTGGAATTTGTGAGGTCCAGAGAATAATACATATCTTTTAGAATTATAATTTGGAAAAATGTATGTTATTGATGGTTGCTATATTTGCAGACTTAGTTACTTATCATTCCAGTCCATTACTTTAGGATAATGTGATTCTAAGAATGTTCCCAACTTTGAATGGCAAAACCTAAGTAGATGACTTTATATTCTTGATTAAAGAGTGCCATGGATATTAAACACATTAAGAAATAGTGTAAATAATCTAAACTGTTATAGATCGCTGTGATTGTCCTTTTTCTTTTTTGGGAATGTTGTGACCAGTCATGGGAATAATATACTAGAGATTGGTAGAAAGACCAACAATAAATAGTTCACATACTTTACTGTTTCTAATCAAGTTGTTGCTTTCCTTTTTATCTTACCAAAGAACAGATACCGTTTTTCATGCAAGAACAAATGTTTACCTGAGTGAATTCTGATTTTACTCCTTGTCAGAGCCAATCATTTATCTATAAAAATGGACTACCCCAGGCTTCATGTGTTAATATGTATTTTTTTGCTTTTATCTTACATTCTTTTAGGATATACATACATTAAATGCTTCCTGATGGTGTGTGGGGTTTGCTTGCATTTTGAAGTGGCTCTGGTATAGTCTGCCCAGCATCTGTGTTGTTCCTCTGGTAACAGACTCATCCGCTGGCCAAGGGGTTGGGTGTGTGCTCAGATTATGCCTTTTTTGATAGTTGTCCTTTCTCCACAGTTATACCCAGGGTGGGCTTATGACCCAGGATGTACCAGTAAGGTTATTTCTCCCATGTTTAAAAACTGGAGATGAAAGAGAAGCTAACTTTCTTATTCCTCTCTAGTCACTAAGCAATTAGAATGTGAGTCTGGAACCAACGCCCCCTTTTCCCCCTTCTCTCTCTCTCTCTCTCTTTCTCTCTTTCTCTCTCTCTCACAAACACACACACACACACATCCCCTACCAGCTGAGGTCCAGTTAGGCAGAAAGAAGCTGAAACACAAGCACATGGAGTTGTAAGTAAGGAGCATCCTAGTGGTATTTGGGTTCTTGGTTCTCAGTACGCCTAAGGCCAGCTTCCCTCCAGCCATGCTTGTATATGAGCCCAAAGTCTCTCATTTCACTTGGGCTGGGTTTTGTGGGTCTTTGTCATCTGCAACCAGAGTATGAATTGTAACTCTTTTTTGTAATTCTTGAGTCTTGGGAGGGATCTGGTCAGCAGAAGTGCATATTAGTGGGGGCACCTGGGTGGCTCAGTCGTTAAGCGTCTGCCTTCGGCTCAGGTCATGATCCCAGGGCTCTGGGATCGAGCCCCACATCAGGCTCCCTCCTCCACAGGAAGCCTGCTTCTCCCTCTCTCACCGCCCCTGCTTGTGTTCCCTCTCTCGCTGTGTCTCTCTCTATCAAATAAATAAAATCTTTAAAAAAAAAGAAGTGCATATTAGTGTAACTGCTTGTAGCTGGGCCAAGAGAACACATATAAGAGCATTTATAGGTGTTACCAGTGGGTAGGAAGGTTGTGAGTAGAGGTTTTCTTTTTCTTACAATGTCAGTATATTCAACACAACTTTGAAAATTATTCCAATGGAAGTATAGGCAGAGATTTATTCAGTGGATGGGCTTCTTAGCACTAATCTTTTTTACCCAGGGTGTGATCTTCAGTTTCTTAAACTTACTTTCAGATTCTCCATCTTTAAAATAGGCAGAATGTACTGCTTTTCACCATGGTTCTGTAAGGTATAGTTAATATATCTGTAAAATTAACACACAACAATGTATTAATTAATACATTGAAAAACGTTGCAAAAATACTGACAGATTTTTTTGTGTGTCATAATATAACCTTGGGACAGAATTGTTTCTGTCCTTTTATTTGTTAATATCTACAGTGCCTTCCCACCTAAGACCATGCTAAATATCAAAGTGGGTTTAAGCATAAATATCACTAGATGTCATGTGATCTGTATGCATGTCTGTTTGGCATACACTTGAATTCTCTTGTTTCCATATGTCTGTGTAAAATCATCCAAAGACACCCTTTATGGACCATGCAGCAAGTCCCATGAGAGTGATGCCTACACCAGTCCAGGTAACTAATTGATAAGATAGTTCCTTCCCTAAAAACCATAATCAAAAATGATATTTGGCTTTAGAGGTTAAATATGCTTAATTATCATGGTCATTATTACATATAATGGGGTGTTACTCTGGATAGTCCACTTAGAAATGACCTCAGGCAGCTTTCCTGGTCCTTCTATCGCATGACCACACTGAGTCCATAGGAAACACTCCTGTTTCCACTGATAAACTATAGGAGCCCTGGTACCCAACATAGTCATTTTATTTCTTTGGCTCATTCCTAGGCATTCTATCTCTTACCCTTTAAAGTTTTCAGGAGGAAATCAGACACCAGTCCAGAAGCTCACATAAACTCTGATGTTCCCTTTGAAGCCTTTCCCTCTTGATCTGGCCACAGGAGGTAGCATCTCCCAACTAGCCTTCTTGGCATTAGAGTGTCCAACATCTCCTTCCAAATTTTCTCCATAAATACTCCTCTAATCTCCAGTTTCCAAGCCTTGTATGCACTCGGTGTGGGTAAGAGTTTAAGAGTTGTCTAACTGGTTCTCAGCCAAATATTGCTTCAAAATGTGTGCATAATGGCCTCACTGGAATGTAATATACATCGTGTGTGTGTGCACGCGTGTGCGTGCATGCATGTGCTTGCTCATGCATATGTGTGTTTAATGTCTTGTATATTTCTATAACAACGCCATGATTTGTCCATGGTAGGTTTCCAAATATGTATATTGAATCAATTTACTAGTTGAAAACATGAGGTGATAGTAGGCCAGCCTTGAGGATTTCCCTCAGGCAAGTAACTAGGTAAGACCTCTAAGGAAGAGATAGGAAAGAAAGGGAAAGACACAAGAGGTGGAATCTAGAAACTGCAACAAAGGAATACAGAGGCCTGTGATAATCACATTTGTTTAGCATTTCATAATTTACAAATCACCTAAAAATGCTAGCTAGCTAATTTCATTTTCAATGTAATCTTCCAGGGAGACATTACTACCGCCATTAAAATTAACTTCATTAGTCTGAGAGAAGTAATGTCCATCAATTCTTTAATCAAATTAGCCTATCAAAGCTAATGTTGGGTTTTGCCAAGGTAGTTAATGAGATGTGAATTAAATCCCTGAATAGAACTAGATTTGTTGCTCTCTGGTAAGCTATAAAACAGAGTCCCAAACCTTTAAACCTAATGGGACAGATCTTGGAGCTTTGTTCTCCCTGTCCACACAGCTTTGTGTATAACACAGTTTATAAGGAAATGGGTAGAAGTAAAAATAAAAAGGATAATGGCACCCACCAAGTAAACTGTTCCTGTGGAAGACTTGAAATTACTGAGTTTGCTCATATGAAAGGCCCTATGTAGGCAACCACAGGTAAGAATGCTCAGCTGACGTCAATAGGAGGGGCTGATGGGCATTGCTTCATTTCTGTGACTAAACACCTTTCTGAAATTTGTTTTCCTTGTCATTAACCTTTACCCATGTTCAAAGTCAGAGTTGTGGCTCAGACCCATTCAGTTGAACTCCAGAGATGAGGTTGAAATTGGCAGCCTGAAAATAAGTGTCATTGGTGACATGAGGGGAGTATCACTCAGTGAGATCTAGTGCCATTCCCTTCACTGGGAAAGAAAAGGTCCATGGAAAGAAGAAAATTGGTCAGAGTCCTGGAGCCTGTGGAGCTATTGAGGGTGGGTGTGGGGATGGGAAGGCATTAGGGCCATCAAGACACATACCTTGTGAGAATATCTGTTACTACCCTCTCTTTGAATATTAGATGCCATCAACTTTTTATTGTAAGAATATTTAACAAGAGGGCGCCTGGGTGGCTCAGTTGGTTAAGCGACTGCCTTCGGCTCAGGTCATGATCCTGGAGTCCTGGGATCGAGTCCCACATCAGGCTCCCTGCTCAGCAGGGAGTCTGCTTCTCCCTCTGACCCTCCTCCCTCTCATGCTCTCTGTCTCTCATTCTCTCTCACACAAATAAATAAAATCTTAAAAAAAAAATTAAAAAAAAAAGAATATTTAACAAGAGATCTACCCTCTTAACAAATTATTGTTAACTGTAGGTGCAGTGTAATACAGCAGATCTCTAGAACTTATCTTACATAATTGAAACTTACACTGATTGAACAGCAACTCTTCATTTCCCCCTTGCCCCAGTCCCTGGCAGCCCCCATTCTACTCTCTGTCTCTATGAGTCTGATTGTTTTAGATACTTCATATAAATGTAATCATGCCATATTTGTTCTGTGACTGACTTATTTCACTTAGCATAATGTCCTCTAGGTTTATACATGTTGTTGCATATGGCAGGATTTCCTCTTTTTTTTTTATGGCTGATTAATATTTCATTGTATGTATATACCATATTTCCTTCATTCATTTATCTGTCAGTGGACATTTAGGTGAGATTGACGGATCATGTTATTTTTAATTTTTTGAGGAATCTCCATACTGCTTTCTCTAGCAGCTGCACCATTTTCATTCCCACCAATAGTATACAAGGGTTCTAATTTACTCACATCCACATCAATACTTGTTCTTTTCTTTTTAGATTTATTTATTTTAGAGAGAGAGCATGCACATGTGAGTGGGGGGAGGGGCAGAGGGAGAGAATCCCAAGCAGACTCCCTGCTGAGCATGAAGCCTAATACAGGGCTTGATCCCAGGACCCTAGTATCGTGACCTGAGCCAAAATCAAGAGTTGGACACTCAACCGACTGAGCCATCCAGGCGCCCCTTGTTCTTTTTTTTTCTTTTATAATAGCTATCCTAATAGGTATGAGGCAATACTTCATTGTGGTTTTGATTTGCATTTCCTTGGTTGATGATGATGAACCTCTTTTCATACATCTGTTGGCAATTTGTATGTTTTCTTTAGAAAGACGTCTGTTCAAGTTCTTTGCCCATTTTTTAATTGGGTTATTTAAATTTTTGCTATTGACTTGAGTTCCTTATATATATGTAGCCCCACTAGTCAATTTTTCCTTTTGTTGCGTGTGTTCTTGGTGTCATATCTGAAAAAAGTCATTGCCAAGACCAGTGTTCAGAAGATTTTCTCCTATGTTTTCTTCTAGGAGTTTTATAGATTCACATCTTAAGTTTAAATCTTTAATCCACTTTGAGTTGATCTTTATGTATGATTTGAGATAAGGGTCCAAATTTGTTCTTTTGCATACAGATATCAAGTTTTCCCAACCCCATTTGTTAAGACTATCCTTTCTCCATTGTGTATTTTTGACACTCTTGTTGAAGATCAGTTAACTATATATGCATGGATTTATTTCTGGGATATTCTATTCTGTTGGTCTTTATATCTGAAGACACCATCAAACTTAAATGCACTATGACTGCATTTGCTTTTTATAATTTATAAATTTTATTGTATACATATTAAGATTTTTTAGGCTTTCAGTCTCAGATGAGTTTGCCTAGTATTTCCTTTTTGTATTTAAAACAAAAAAGTTGTTAATGGATGTTTTATTCAGCTAATAGACATCATGGGCCATTAATGGCCCAAGGAAATCCACCTGTCTTGAAGTGTATACATTTACAGTCTAGGTGCTTCTCACTGATAAGGGTTCGATTTGTCCAGGGGATAGGTTAGGGGTGTGAATCAGGTCAGAAGAAGGATGGGAGGGAGCTGAGGTGCCTGCCTCAGCCTCTTCCAGAGCAGTACGGCTGCCACAAGGTGAAGGAGCCAAGTCACTTGTAGGATGCTGTCATTTGTGAAATACATTACAGTTTCAGAGTTAAAATGTGGGAAAATGTTCATCTTAGAATCTGTAAATTGAAGGAGGTCATCTAAGGCCTTTCTCAATTAGCATAATGTCTTATTTAAGAATATTTTAAAGAAACATTTTATTATATTTTTAAGTATATACAGAACTGATTACATAGGAAAAGATTCTTTAGGAACCTGCTTTATGAATAGGAAAGAATTGATTATTATATTAGCATATATGTAAATGGTGCTTTAAAACAGTTCTTCCAAGTAGTCTGAGTGCTTATTCAATCTTTCTATCATGATTTGCCTTCCAGGTAACTCTCTGTGTCCTTCTATCCTTCTCCCTCCCTAACTCTTAAACTTTCCATAAACATAATTTCTATCTTAGGTATATTATAAGTTTACTCGAAATGTGAAATGTTTTCATTATTGTAATTAAAGGTGTTTAATATATCACAGATACCCAAATACATGAACAAACATATAGAAGGCCAAAGCATTTGAGGAGGGACTTACATTAAATCAGTAGTATCAAACTCTATATGAGCTTGTCACAGAGAGAACAGTGGCATTTAAGATGAAATTGCTACTAAATAAATGTTTGTGTCTCTTCCCCTCCCCACCCCCACTCAAATCAATATGTTGAAACCCCAGTCTCCATTATGATGGTATATAGAGGTAGGGCCTTTTGGCAGTAATGAGGTTTAGAGGAAGTTAAGCAGGTGGATCCTTCATGGTGGGATGAGTCCCCTCCTAAGAAGGGGACCAAGTGTGGATACAGCATGAAACCAGCCATCTGCAAATGAGGAGAAGGGCCTCACCAGACACAGAATCTGCCGGCACCTTGATCTTGGACTTGCCACCCTCCAGAACTGTGAAAAATAAATGTTTAATGTTTAAAACACCCAGTCTATGGTATTTGTTATAGCAGCCTGAACTAAGACACATGTGATCAACATGGAGAATGCTCAGGAAGACAGAATTTAAAAGAATCAAACTACAGGGAAAGAATAAAGTACCTGGCATATTTAACTGAACAAGAGAAGCTAAAGGAGTGATTTAATAAGAACTTAAAGAGGTACTGTGTATAACTACTGAAGAATGCCCTAGGTCCTGGAAAGAAGAAGAAAAGGAGGGGCAAGGAATTTAATTTAGACATTAAGCAGCATTTCCTGACAGTGAGATTTTGAAGAACAGGAATTAAATTACTTACCTATCTATTTACTCATTCATTTATTAATTTATTTATTGGTAGGAGTTGGAGGGAGAGGGACAGAAGGAGTATAGTCTGATTTAAAGGCAGTCTTAAATCTAGTTTCCTGAAATCTTGATATTCAAGGAAATTTCTGTGTGCTTTATAGTTTGGATTCTCTTTGTAGACTCACCAGCTTTCTCATATCCCAAGAAACCTACTGACATATGCTCAGCAAACTCATTGCTCAATAAATTTTTAGTGATGGGATGAATAGAGTGGATAAATTACTGAAAAAGAATCCAGTGGCGCAGGATCATAACTTTCTGATTCCAAATAATTGCAAATAAATACACAGCTGTTTTGGGATATGACAGTAATAATTTAGGGGTCTCTTTTTATTTCTTACCTCATTTTTTTTCTCTTCTTATTTCAACAGATATATTTTGAGCACTTTATCAGGGTCCAATCAGTGGACACTACATGGTAAATTGAACAGAGAAATTTTTTTAAAAGATTTTATTTGTCAGAGAGAAAGAGAGGGAGCACAAGCAGGGGGAATGGCAGGCAGAGGGAGAAGCAGGCTCTCCACTGAGCAGGAACCCCAATACAGGACTGGATCTCAGGACCCTGAGACCATGGCCTGAGCCGAAGGCAAACGCTCAACCCCTGAGCCACCCAGGCATCCCTGAACAAAGATTTTAATGTAAAGAATTGTTAACTGCAATGGAATTTGAATATTGAGGAATTAGCTAGTAAGAAGGAGAGAGAAGTCTCAATAACATATGAATAGTAGACTTAAGGAACAGCCATAACCCTGGGTTTAAGATGGAACATCCTAGGAAGAGGCTTATAGGGCTGAGATCCAGACCTTGTTGGAAAGTGCATAGCTCTGGCTCACAGATGGCAGAGAAGTCACTGTGGTGCCATGCTGCTAGAAATTGGTCTTTGAGGAGCCAGAGGAAGCTGCACCCAAGGGAATGCCACACTTCAGAGGTAGCCACAAAACCACCTGAAGAGATGACAGGGATGTCATTCACAGGGCAGTGTCTTGCGGCACTCCACTGCAAGGCTCCCTGAAGGAATGCTGGGGCCAGCTGCTGGCACTGGGGCCCTCCTGGCCACCCCACACTGCAGGAGTCAGGAATTAGGTAAGCCAATTCTTCTGGAGTTTTGGGATTCTAGAGAAGCCGTGCTTGCTGCAGGGGCTGGACAGTAGAAAACAGTGACCTGCAGGACCCTGACAAGAGGTATATCCACTGGGAGCAAAAACCTCTTCCTCTTCAGTGTCTCTTCAGAAAGTTCTGTTGACAAAGCTTAATGTCATGCTAGTTGGCAAAGGAGTGCTGTTTGCAGGGTCCACTCTCATTATCTTGGAGATGAAAGGCAATAAATTGATGGCTGACATAAGTACCTGCTGTAAGCCAACAGTGTGCTAGGTTCTAGGGATATAGCAATATGAATGTAGAGAAATAGCTTTTAATAAAATAATCACACTTAAGAGTAAATTTTTTTTTTTTATTTGATAGAGACACAGTGAGAGAGGGAACACAAGCAGGGGGAGTGGGAGAGGGAGAAGCAGGCTTCCCGCGGAGCAGGGAGCCCGATGTGGGGCTCGATCCCAGGACCCTGGGACCATGACCCAAGCCGAAGGCAGACGCTTAACAACTGAGCCACCCAGGTGCCCCAAGAGTAAACTTATAATTGTGCTGAGTTTCCCTTTTCTATGAAGGAAAAGTATGTGGACCATGAAAGACTGTTTAGAGGGGTCTTGAAGTTAGATTTCATACTTGCCTCTGTTCAGCACATCCTTAAATATACCACAGGTTGTTCAGTAAAATGTGTAACCATGTTTAGAAAAAAGCTAAAGTGACTCTTAACAATCAAAACCAAGCAACCCACAAAACAGAGAGATCAAGTAATTCATGAATTATTGTGATCTGTACAAAGTCAGGAGGAATTCTGCCACAAACAATGTAGTACTCCTGGTAAGGAGCAGTTGGAGGGCAAAAATTAACCATCACTTATGCTTGGTTTAAGAAAATCTGAGTTTAAAGTTTCAGTGAGATAATAGTTATTGAAAAGATACGAACTAGAACAATGCTGGTCCAGAGTAAGGAGCATACCACTCAATGGCTATTGTAGTCATTTGATTTGGGATGTTTTATTTTGAAAGGATATTATATAGATGTAATCTGTTCTGGGGAGGGGTTGGTGAAATACTGTGGTGACTCAGGAAATGCAGCAATGAGAACGTTGCTGACCAAACTGAGCCAGCTGTGTTTTCCAGAAAAGAAGCAATTGTGAAATGACCTCATTGTCGTATAGTATCATGGAAAAGCAGAAATATTCCAAGAACAGCTGAGTTTGTGGTAGAACTGGACATCTTTACAAAAGTTAACTCAGGCATAAACTTAGAAGTCATGTTCTATTGGGAGGAGGGGAAAAATGAGGGCTTAAAGTCAGAGTCCTATACATAGAGTAGATGCATATGTTTATCTCCTATGACTTTCCATTTAATAAGGAAACATCTTTTTCATTTTATCAAGACCATAACAAAAAGACTTATCAACTGTATGTATAGAACAGGGGTGTGTAGTCCAGAAGAAGAGTAATTAATTCAATAAAATAAAATAAAAATAATAAAACTTTCCAAGAGGTACACCTGCCTAATTGATCATGTTCTGAAAGCATGTATTTGTTTTTCAACAATACAAGAAGAAAGCATTTGAACCTTTGCCCTGTAATCAACTTATGTCCTCCAGCTTATGACTTGACCTCATCAAGAAAGGTATTCATGGTGGAGTTATATGACAAGGATTTAGTTTAAAATACTCTGGCAAAAGTGTCTGCCTTCGGCTCAGGTCATGATCTCAGGGCCCTGGGATGGATCCCCGCATCGGGCTCCCTGCTCGGCGGAGAGTCTGCTTCTCTCTCTCCCTCTGTCCCTCCCCATGCTTGTGTGCTTGCTCTCTCTCTCTCTCTCAAATAAATAAATAAAATCTTAAAAAAAAAAAAAAAACGCTGGGGAAAAAAACACTATAAAAATTGGGGAAGAAATAATAAATGGCAAAATTTGGGTAATTACTGAAGCTGGGGATGATTGGTACATGAGAGTTCACTATACTGTTCACTTTAGTGTATGAAATTTTTCATATCAAAAAGGTTTTCAAAGGAAATATATAAATGAATATCCATTTTAGCATCCTTATAATAACTACAGTTCTGAAAAAGGAGATTTAAAGGAGATACAAAGGAGTGTTGTTTGCAGGGTCCACTCCCATTATCTTGGAGAAGACAGTGAAGGGTGCATTTGGAGTTGAAAGGCAATAAATTGATAGCTGACGTAAGTACCTGCTGTAAGCCAGCAGTGTGCTAGGTTCTAGGGATATAGCAATATGAATGTAGAGAAATGGTCTCTTGGATTTTGGATGAGAAATTTAATCAAAAGGAACTGGAGTCTCAATGGAGGAGAGGATATGAGGATGGGTTTTTAAAAATTGTTTTATTCTTCCAATCACCAATAATGCAAATTTCAGTGCTAAATGGAATTAAAACAAGTGCAAGAAGCATGAAAAGACAATCAACATCATTAGCCATCAGAGAAATGCAAATTAAAACTACAATGAGATACCACTACACATGTATCAGAATAACTACAATAAAAAACAGTGACAACACCAAATGCTGAAGATGTGGACATATTAAATAAGTCCTACATTCTTTTTGGGAATGTAAAATGAGATAGCCACTCTGGAAAACAGTTGGGCAGTTTCTTTTAAAACTGAACATGCAATTACCATATGGCCTAGCAAATACAACTGGGCATTTTTCCCAGAAAATTTAAAACTTATGTTCACACAGAAACCCATACATGAATGTCTATAGCTGTTTTTTTTTCCATAAAAGCCAAAAACTGGAAACAGCTCAGATGTCCTTCAGTGGGTGAATGGTAAAACAAACTGTGGTAAATCTAAAACATGGAATACTACTTAGCATTAAAAAGGAATGTGAATCTCCAGGAAATTATGCTGAGTGGAAAAAGTCAATACCAAAAGATTATAGACTATATGATTTCACTTATGTAACATATTTGAAATGATAGTTTTAGGAATGTAGGACAGAATAGTAGTTGCCAAGGGTTGGGGACCTGGGAGGAAGAGTGAAAGGGAGGTGGGTGTGGTTATAACAGGATTACTTGAGGGGTCCATGTGGTGATGGAGCTCTTCTTTATTTTACCTGTGGTGGTGGCTATACAAACCTACACATGTGATAAAATGGTATAGAACCAGATGTGCATTCACACATATACACAAATACGCACAAGTAAAAACGGAGAAATATGAGTAAGATGGTGGGTTGTATTAACGTCATTAGCCTGGACATGATATTGTAATATAGTTTTGCAAGATAATGTCATTGGAGGAAAACATGTACTGGGGAATTGGACATCTCAATATTATTTCTTCCTATTGAATAAGAAATTTAAATCATCTCAATAAAAATTTCATTAAAAAATGCGAAAATAACTAAAAGTTCAAAGACTGCCTTTTTAATTTGCTCAAAACGGTGATGTTCTCGATTTCTTTTCCACTTGGAATTAAAAAAAGTTGTAATCTCCCTGTTAATTGATATAAGTCGTTGTTTTATCTAGGAATGTCACCCACTAGTGGGATGTCTCTGAACAAGTTTCTTAAACTCATTGGGTCTGTTTTCTAATATGTAAGTGGATATAATATCTTTCCTCACAGGTCTGTTTTTAAAAATGTATCTTAAATGCCTGATACATAGTAGCCACTCAAAAAATTCCCTTTCACATTGGAAATAATTTTTTCATGTTTAGATTGTTTTTAGGACCCCTGCTTTTCTACTTTTGCTCTCTTTTGTCTTTGGAAATTTTCTTATATGTTTGTGTGTCTTCTGGAACATGAAAAATACTTATGTACAATAAACTCTCTGTTTAAGAAAATTGAGTTTGGAGAGAAAGTTTAAAACCAGTGGCCAAAAAGAGATACTGAATTATCCGTGGTTTTCAATTATCTATTCTCTTCCTGGCAAAGTGTAGCATATGAATTCAAGAATTACTAGCAATTTGGGGCACCTGGGTGGCTCAGTCATTAAGCATCTGCCTTCGGCTCAGGTCATGATCCCAGGGTCCTGGGACCGAGCCCCACATCAGGCTCCCTGCTCTGTGGGAAGCCTGCTTCTCCCTTTCCCACTCCCCCTGCTTGTGTTCCCTCTCTTGCTGTGTCTCTCTCTGTCAAATAAATAAATAAAATCTTAAAAAAAAAATTGGGGCGCCTGGGTGGCTCAGTTGGTTAAGCGACTGCCTTCGGCTCAGGTCATGATCCTGGAGTCCTGGGATCGAGTCCCACATCAGGCTCCCTGCTCGGCAGGGAGCCTGCTTCTCCCTCTGACCCTCCCCCCTCTCATGTGCTCTCTCTTTCTCATTCTGTCTCAAATAAATAAATAAAATCTTTAAAAAAAAATTACTGGCAATTTAAAATGTTGAACAATTTAGCCATTAAAGATGAATGTAAATTCTCATGGTGGTCTCTCATTTCTCATTCATCATCAAGGACACCTGTTGATTTAAAAATGTAAAAGTACTCAGAGCTTATTCTGGCCTTCTAATAAGAAGTTATGAAAAACCAGCATTGCACCTTCAGTAATTATGGGACATAATTTCTGAGTCTACCTACTTTTGTGAGGCAAACAATGAAAAAGAAAAATAAGACCTTTTTTGAAGGCACAATGAAAAAAAATTACTCTTAAAAAGCACGCATGCAAGGAATATTCTACTTCTAGTAATGGTGGTATAGATTGCCATAGATAAATCTGGCCACCGAAAGCAACCAGAAAAGCTGAATAAAATACCCATCACCACCACCACACACAAAAAATGCTGAGTACAAAGAGTATACAATGCACCTAATTTTCTGAAGCAAAAAAGCAACACAGTGCAGTTAGTCTTACATTCCTAAGCTTGACATTCCATGGCATTTTTCCCCTTGAGGTATTTGTTAATTTATAAGATTTGTGGATCCAAAGCACTGGGAAAGTAAATATAAAGTGACAGCCTAGGAGTCCGAAAAGCTTTGAAGAGCTAACATTGCCTCATGAAGCTGGGAAGACAAAAATTAGAAATCAGGGCCAGCTGAAAAGGAAAGGTCCTAGTAAATATCTTAAAATTTAGTTCCCCAGAAGGTCTATACCTAAGAAGTAAGGGTGGACCAGAAATAGACAATCCTTTTGTAAGGACAAAAATCCATCTTCAAAACCTCTCAGTCCCTGAGTGAAATAAGGTGATCTATCCATAATATGACCACTCAACAGAAAGAAAAAAACTCTCAAGAGGACCTCAGAAAGACCCTCAAATTATTGCCACAAGTTTTAACAGGTGATTCAGATGTTGGAATCATTGGACACAAGTTTTAAAAGATTAACATATTCAGAAAGGTAGATGATGAGATAGAGAATTTAACCAGAGAAATTCTAACATATAATAAATTGAAATTAAGAATTCAATAGATGAGTGTAAGAGCAGATGAGACAGTGAAGGAGAGGATCAGTAAACTGGAAGATAGAACAAGATGAAGTATCCAGACTGAAGCAGAGAAGGAATAAATGGATAAAAAAAAAAAATACTGGAAAGTGTGTAAGAGACACATGGAACACAGTAAAAATACCAAATATCTATAAAAATGTTGTAGAAGAAAGAGAATGGGACTAAAAATTTAATGGGCAAGATGTTGGCTAAGAATTTCCCAAGACTTTCAAAAGAACTTAAGCCACAGATTTAAAGAAGCTCCACCAAACCTAAACAGGACTAAAAACAAAAACAGAAATCCAGGCATATCAGTAGCCAGTCACTAAAAGTCAAAGACAAAGAGAAATCTTAAAAGCAACCAGAGGAACAAACGACACATTAATTTTAAAGGAGGAAGGATAAATTGGAGAGTGAATTCTTTAAAAAAAGACATTGAAACTGTAAATGAGGTTCTACCATCTGTGGGGTGTGCATGTGTTTAGTAGGGGGGAAGGGGTGGGTTGTGTGTGTGTGGGGGAGGGGAGTATTCCCACACAACACCAAGAATTCAATTCAACCCAATTCTGACACTATCTACCTGGATATAACATCAGATTCTACAGGTTAAGTAAGATTCCTTCCTACAAGACTGCTCCTTCTACCCTTCTACTTCAGATGCCAATCACAAGCCCAAATGGTTACCTGTACTTCTGACTGGCTGTAAATCAGAGGTTCCCAAGAACCCCCTCTTCGGGTTCAATTAATTTGCTGGAGTAGCTCACAGAACTCGGAGAAACATTTTATTTACTCGATTACCAGTTTATTATAAAACGATATAACTCAAAAGCAGTCAGAAGGAAGAGATGCATGGGGTAAGGGATCAGAGCTTCCATGCCATTTTTAGATACACCACTCTCCCAGCATCTCCAAGTGTTCACCAACCCAGAAACTCTACAAACCCTGTTCTTTTGGGTTTTTATGGAGGCTTCCTTACATAGTCATGATTGATTAAATCATTAGCTATTGGCAATTGATTCAACCTCCAGCCCTCTTCTCCTCCCCAGCAGTCTGGGTGTGGAACTGAAAATTCCAACCCTCTAATCACAGGATTGGTTCTCTTGGTCCCTAGGTGGGATCCAAAAAAAATCACCTTATTAACATAACAAAAGAGACCTTGATCACTCTCAACACTTAGGGAATTCCAGGGATTTGGGGAACTGTGAGCCAGGAACTGTGGATGAAGACCAAATATATATGAAAAATATATTTTGGTCATCTGAATAATCAAATATATATTTCTTATAAATCACAATATTGCAGTCTACCCCCTGGTCTTCAAACATAAATCCCTTATAGGAAAACAATCATAAAAGTCAAAAGATAGCAGCATACTACTAAAATCTCATTCAGTTATTGATAACTATTCAGTCTAGCCTTGTATCACATGAAAATGTCTCCCAGAGCTAGGCCATTCAAGTCTGTAGGCCTCCATTTGATCCAGTCAGGTTTCAAAAGCAGAAGTGGTCTCATATATAGCTTCACTCTTTACCTTCCCAGTTAGCAAGTCCAATTCATATTGCTTGAAGGGCAGATTTGCATGTCTTCTGTTTTACAATACTAGGTAGGGGAAACATTCCCCAGTGAGATAAAATGTCCATACCCATAATACAATCAGGTAAAAGAGTTGCAACCACTTCACAAAAAGCCTGTTCAAACATACAAATTCTCCTACAAACTTCTACCTTAATTCCATCAACTCTTATATTCCTAACTAGCCTCCATTAGGGCTTTATCAACAGGTTTTGGTTTTACAATGCTGGGTAGGGGAAGTGTTCCCTGGCCAGACATAATATCCATTCCCATAAAACTTTCAAGTAAAGTTGACACAACCTCCTTATATAACACCTGCTTGAATATTCTGACTTTCATAACTCTATCAGCTCATGTACTTTTACAGTTTCTCATTCTATTTGTAGCCCAAATCATGGCTTTACCAATGGATTTTGGTAGCACAGTTCCTGAGACCCCTATATCAAGAGGAAACTTCTCTAACCCCTGGTCATTTTAGCCACTTTTGGGCAAAAGGCTTTGGGTCACCAGTGAGGGACTGAGGGACCCAAAAAATAATAAAGGAAAAGTTACATAGAACACTAGAACAAATGGACATAAAATCATAAATTGGCATATGTAAGCCCAAATATATCAGTAACTGCAGGAAATGTGAATATGTTTGTTTTGTTAAACTTGAGTAAATTAAAGATTCGTGAGTGTAACCACTAAAAAAATAGTGAAAGAATGTAAAACTAACAACAAAAGTACTGGATTAATTCAAAAGAAGGCAAAAAAAAAAAAGGAAGTAAAGTAAAAGGAATATTGAACATGTGGAACAAATTGAAGAAAAATTAAAGTTGTATACAAATACAAATGTATCAGAAATAACAATAAATACAGAATAAATATTCCAATTATAAGATTTTTTAGTGGTTGTGAATATATAAAACCCAACTTAAGAGCTTATAAGAGAACCACTTTAAATATAAAATATGGAAAGTTGACAGTACGGAATTTCCTCAAAAAATTAAAAATAGAATTACCGTATGATCCAGTAATTCCACTACCGGGTATTTACCCAAAGAAAATAAAAAGACAGATATGAAAAGATATATGCACCCCTATATTTACTGCAGCATTATTTACAATAGCTAAGATATGGAAGCAACCCAAGTGTCCATCTATAGGTGAATGAATAAAGAAGATGTGATATATAAATACATACATACATACATACATACATACATACAATGGGATATTACTTAACCATAAGAAAGAATAAAATCGCCATTTGCAACAGCATGGTTGGATCTAGAGTATATAATGTTAAGCAAATAAGTCAGAGAAAGACAACTACTATATGATTTTACTCATGTGGAATTTAAGAAACAAAACAAATGAAAAAAGAAAAAAAAGAAACAAAAAAACCCAGACTCTTAAATATGGAGAACCAACTGGTGGTTGCCAGAGGGGAGGCAGGTCAGAGGATGGGTGAAATAGGTGAGGGGATAGAGTACACTTACCATGATGAGCACTGAGTAATGTATAAAATTGTTGAATCATTATATTGTACACCTAAAAGTAATATAACACTGTATGTTAATTATACTTGAATCAAATAATTTTTTTAAACAGGTGTGTAAGTTTGAAAGTACAATGGTAGTGTTTTAGTTAGGGTTTATTTAATGAAGCAGAACCACTATGAGAAGAAAGGAGTAAGAGGCTTCCATAGGAATTAGAATTTATACAATTAGTGAGGGAGTTAG
This sequence comes from Neomonachus schauinslandi, assembly GCF_002201575.2. Lineage (NCBI taxonomy): Eukaryota > Metazoa > Chordata > Mammalia > Carnivora > Phocidae > Neomonachus > Neomonachus schauinslandi. The sequence goes on from NC_058409.1 coordinate 118,310,922, forward strand.
GGTCGAATTTTCTGAGAGAACATTACCTGTGTCTGGTGGTGGCCTAAAGTAGGCTAGCAGGGTAGGCATTTGGGAAGAAAAGCTGAATGTGAAGCTGGGGAAGTGAGGACAAAAGGGAAGCCATGCAGATAAACTAGAACCCCCGTTTGTGTTTTCTCCTCCAACTTTGAGCACAAGTATGGCCTGGAGAAACCAGCATCCTTCCCCATGGAGGGACATGCACACCTGGTTCAGGACTGGGAGAAGCTGAAGAAGGACATCTGGCAGAAACTGCAGGAGCTACCATCCTGGCTATTGATCCATACCAACAAATGAGCCAACGGATTAGTAACAATGTCCATAACTTTTGCTTCATTTCTGCTTCCAAATCACATGGAAATTTCTTTTATGGCTAACCCTAACCCAGAGACAGTTCTGACAAACATAAATCAGGTTCCTTGGTAACTTGGTGCTCATGCTCAAGTACTCAGCCTCTGCTAGGGCCTGTGGAAAACCAGACGCTATTTTTCAAAAAGAAAAAAAACCTCTCTCATCCTCTGCAGTTGTGCAGAGGATGGGATAGCTTGCTTCAGAATCCTAAAGGTTTGTACTGTTATTGGCTTACAGAGAAGGGACCTATAAAAGTCCCTTACAGTATTCTTATCTCTTACCATTACATCAGATGCCATTGAATCCTTGTCATGTGACTCAAGCCGCAGAAGAGCTTGCATAGCAGCCTGGACAAGTTACAGAGCCTTTTTATTCTGGCCCCCACTGAAAACTGGCCAACTTTTGGGTTACTTGGTAAATAGGTATGAGGAGCATGCCCAAATTAATTATATGCTGCCTCAGAAATCCAAAGAGACTTAGTATGTGTTGTGCCCCTTTTCCAGTGGTAGGATGGGCCAGATGCCACCTTATTTATCACCTTGGAAGGAATATCTTGATATACCCAGATAACTGGGGCTTTACCAATTTCACCAAGGTCACAAGCCCCTGAATGTTTGGGGGATTTAGGCATACATATGTCTTACCAAGGTATCTAAACCAGTTGCTGCTTCCTGCTCATCAGATTCAATCAGGACATTATCATCAATGTAATAGACCAGTGTGGTGTCCTGTTTAATGGGGATGTAGTCAAGATCCCTACAGACTATATTATGATATAGGACTGGAGAATTGATAGACTCCCTGAGATAAGAAAGTAAGCTCTGTGAACTACAAAAAAACTGCTCCTGATGGTCTTTACCAAAAGATACAGAGGAAAAAGCGTTTGTCATATTAGTAGCTACATTCCAGGTGCCAGGGGGTGTATTGATTTACTCCAGCAATGAAACCACATCTGGAACAACAGCTACAATTGGAGTCACTACCTGATTAAGTTTAAGATAATCTGTTGTCTTTCTCCAAGATCTGTTTGTTGTCTGCACAGGCCAAATAAGTTGAATAGGAATGTAGTACAAATCACTATCGCTGCATCATTTGGTCACCCAACACCTTACACTCATACAGAATATATCAGATCAACTGATCCGCTGGCTCACATTACAAGCTACAAAGCACCTGATGCTGTACACCAGCTTTCAGAATGTGGTGTCAGCTGCCTCATTCATTTTCCCAATCTCACACAATTTTCTCCGGTTGCTAATGCAGAACTGTGCAGGGAAGGGAATTACGGGAAATATACTTCCAGTTTAGCTAAATAGAAACTCAACACAGATGGTTTGGAACCAGAGATGGTTGTTGAAGAAGGGAGACTCAAGGTGGTGAGACTAATTAACAAATTTTAACAATTGAGAATAAAAGTAATGGGAACCTATAATTATTAGTAAATAAGAATACTAAACCAAGGGCACTCATATAGAACATATTGTAAAGGAAATACCCAAAGGCTTGCTTGAGGAATGTACAGAAAAAGAAAGAGTTGCCAAAGAAAGTCTTCAATCTATTAATTAGGAAACTGGAAGAATGATATGGCCAGAGACCAAAATAAGAAAGGAAGGAAGAGGGGAAAATTATGGGATATTATGTTTGCCAAGGTAGAGGTGACCTGTAGATATTTAAAAACATAGAATTAAAGAAAGTTGCAATGTAAATGGCTCTGAGATGGTTAATATATTAATAACTTAAGTTTCATGGCAAGCACTTAAAACCATGATCTAACTTACAAGGAACATAAACACCAAGATGGCATATCTATCTTTGGATAAAGATATAGATGTGCACATATAGATGAGTGTGTAGATATCTTCTATATGTACAATGACATTACTTTACCTGAGAGTTGTATTAAATTTGCTTTAAGCTCCTGTTCCTATCAAATGGAAATGCTGATGTACTCTCCAAGATTTCTTCAAATTCCAGGGAGTTGACATTCTCATGATCAGACCTTGCTGTAAGTTCTTATTCCTTCTGAGTTCTTCATTTCACTCACGCCTCATATCCACCTGCTGTTCTCTTCCATTGGTATATTCATGGGATGCAACTTGCTTTCCTTAATTTCCCCATATCTCTCCCCACACAAGTAACTTTTATGGGTAGAGATTTAGCTTAAGTTCGGAATGATAGAGAAGAGATGTTTAGCAATATTTAGTGGTCATCTGGCTATTCCTGCCCCCAGAAGTCTCTCTGTACGTGATACGGCTCTGGAGGTCCCTCCTGCCATATTGATGATTAGCTCCTTCTTCTTTTCATTCCCTTCCCACCCCCATTTTTTTGTATCTGCAAATTCCTTTTTATTTTGTGTTTGTGGAACAGTTTGTTCTCTCTTTACTTATCTCTCTCCTTCCAGATTGCTATCTGGGTGCCCAAACTAGTTGATCAAGGTATTTGACCAAACAAAAAGCCATCTTCTCCCCTAAGGGTCAATAAAGCCACTGTAATCAATTATAGTTTAAGTTGCAAATATAAGGTAATGCATAGATAGATGATAGATAGATAGATAGATAGATAGATAGATAGATAGATAGATAGATAGATAGAAGAAAGGAGGAAGAAAGGAAAGAAAAAGCCAGAAAGGAAGAGAGGGAAGGAAATAGGGAGAAAGAGCTGACTATACACTTACTCCTTTCACCATTACTCTCCTTCTTAAATATAGAATTTGTTTTTTCTTCCTTTCCAAAAATGTCAGTACTGATAAACATAAATCATAAGCCTTTAAAAACAAACCAAAAAGGAAACTTGCCCTAGAAACAAGTCTGCAAGTTGCAGCTGATTTACTTAAAATGGGGCAAAGGTCCATTTTACCATTGCCCAGTCTACAGAAAGGCACAAAATGTCATGAAAGAATTTGAGTGAAATTCAGCTCTCAGAGTAAATCCCTGGGTCTTGCATCTCAAAGCCTGGAAAGTAAACAAATTTCTTTAGGAAACAGGTTCTTTTAGGTGGGCACATCTGAGGTCTATAATGACAAATACAACATGTATATAGTGGTGGGATGGAGAGAGTGGTTATCCTAGAATGGAATACAGTGTTATTAGTAGAGAATGCCATCATTAAACAAGATGAACAAATAATGTTTATTTTAGGTTTGGGCTATTTTGTTATTTTATTTTATATATATTTTTAAAGATTTTATTTATTCATGAGAGAGAGAGAGAGAGGCAGAGGCAGAGGGAGAAGTGGGTCCCTGGAGCCTGACACAGGACTCGATTCCAGGATCATGACCTGAGCCAAAGGCAGATGCTTAACCATCTGAGCCACCCAGGTGCACTTTTTTTTTTTTTAAAGGTTTTATTTATTTGACAGAGAGAGACACAGCGAGAGAGGGAACACAAGCAGGGGGAGTGGGAGAGGGAGAAGCAGGCTTCCCGCTGAGCAGGGAACCCGATGCGGGGGCTCGATCCCAGGACCCTGGGATCATGACCCGAGCCGAAGGCAGATGCTTAACGACTGAGCCACCCAGGCGCCCCTATTTTTTTATTTTTTATGTATATATTAAATGTATTTTATTTTTATTTATCTTTGATTTGGTTATTTTTAGATTTAGATACTCAGTCACTTCCTTGAAAGTTATTCAGTCCTAAACACTATGTCTTGTCCTACCCTACCTACTACTTTTTTCTCTGCTACTTCCCACACACTCCTATAGTAATTAAGGGCCACTTGTTTGCAGCCTGTAGACCCTCTATGCTTGCTCCTGTTTTGGTATAAATTCTTATGCATTTTTACTACCTTTCTTCCTTTGCACTTACATGTAATCTCCTTCTACTTTAAGACCCAGATGGAGTCCCATCTCTTCCAAGCAGCCTGCTCAGTTTAATCCAGAGCATTCTATTAGTCTCATTACTGAATTCCTACCATATTTTCAATTAGTCTCACACAGATTGGAAAATAATTGTTCCCTAGGCCTTGTTTATCTTTTAGAGACCCTATAATGCTCCCTCCCCCACCACACACACACACACACACACACACACACACACACACAATGAGGGTCCATAATTTGGTGATCAATCTTAATTAATTGGTTAATAGACTGATAACAGAACAATTAACTTCTCAGATGCTTTGGCCATTCTCCAATACAGACTAAAGTTTAGCCATGGCCAACATTAAAGCAGTGGAATTTTCCAGTGAAATTCCATTTTCTTTTTTTTTAATTTTTTATTGTTATGTTCATCACCATACATTACATCATTAGTTTTTGTGAAATTCCATTTTCAACCAGTGTTTTTTCGAGGAGTAACAGTTCAATTTTTAGATAGGAAGGATTCTAGAGAAATAAGCAAAAAGCTAGGCAAACTGTGAAATTCCACAAGTGTGTTGACATCTCTGTCCTTAGTAGAATGGGCCTTGATTAAACTTATTACCACCATTGTTCTGGAAAGTAATGGTTCTTCTCCCTATAGCACTGAAAAGGAAAGAGTGGCGATGGGGGACATGGTCAGCAAGGGGTAATGAAGACGGAGTTCAAATGGCAGCTAAGGGATGTAGGTTTTATTTCTAGTTTTGCCACTTAACTACTTTGTGACCATGAGCACATGCCCAAATCTTGGAAGCCTGTTTCCTTCTTCTGTTAATAAAAGCACCGACTTCCACTGTCCTCTAAAAGCAGCCTCCTCATAGGCCATAGAAGATGGACCTTTGACAATGGACCAAAAGCCTCTCGGACTCTTAACATTAGTCATTCCAGACAACACAAAAAACAATCTAGGGTCTGGGTGAGGGAAATTATTTAATTTGATAGCATGAGTGAGTATAGCTAATGCTTCATGGAAAAATTAATCTTTAAAATCATGGATTCAGAATTGTAAAATATAGATGCTGCTACAGTTTCTACAAAAACTACTTTATAATTGTATAGAATTTCACATTTTTTCTTTTCCAAATGAATCTTGAAAAGGCTTTGACATTAGGGACAGCAAAGCCTTGGCAGTGAGGAAAAATTCAAAGCTAGGAGGAATACGTAATTGCTTGGATGAAAGTCTCAGTAGATTTGACTGCCATTTTCAGGTTTTGATACTTAATGGAGGCCTGAATATAATTACACAATTTTTTGGTGTGTCTATACTCCCATGTATTAAATGGGAAGAGAATTTTATGAAAGACTTAGAGTATCACAAAGTCAAATGTCTATAGGGACCAGAGAAATGAGCTGTAGTAAGTAATAGGGAGTAAGTAAAATGGAGTGTAGTATATTAGAGAGAGCAGGCCCAATTTAAACAACCTGACTGGCATCAGGCAAGCAAATTGCTTGGCACAATATTGTAATGTCATTTGATTTTTCATGTATATTTGATATGTGAACCTTTAGATTTTTGGCATTTAATTTAAAAATTTTGGTCACTGTGCAGATCAAACAAAACCTGTTTGTGGGTCACTATGTGAACTCTACCTTAGAGTGTATCATCAAAAAAGAACATTAAGAGATCATACCTGATTCTGTCTTCAGTTCCTGATTTTATAAGTACAGAGACCCAAACTGCAAGAGACCACCTGGTCAGTGAACATTTTATGTTCAACAAATATACCAGACATTATGGTAGAGACTGGGAAATCTTTAGTGAACAGGAGAGACATAATCTCTACTATCATAGAACTGTCCCGCTGGACCAAGGAAATTACATCCTAGATAGTCAAGACTCTCAACAACCAACTTGGATTCCTTCCAAATCCATTCCCACCTCCCACAGTACAGAATCTGATGTTGCCTTAGGCTGGATAAGGCACTCTCAGTCACTGGAGTGTTCAGATAATCAGAAATATTCTGCAAGGAAGTTGGACTGTGTCACAGCCTCTTTATTCACTACTTTAACAAGAAAGATAAGTAAATGGTAGTAGAAGAAATGTACTGAAATGATGGAAAAGTCTTTTTTTTTTTTTCTTACTACTTGATAGAAATGACATTCATAATTTTATCTTACATGGTAATTTCCTAATGTGATATGGCTTAGATGTTTTAAGTAAATCTTTGGGAAATAAAAGTTCTTTTGGAAATTATTGTGTTACCACTTGGTGAATAGTTGTAGAGATAGCAGAACACTTAAGACCTTATTGGTATTCACATGGTCTTGATCCCTTCCCACTTAATAGTTTTTGCTCATTCTGTTCTCTCTTTACCTCTCTGATATGTCTTTTTGCATGTTTAAATCCTGCCCATTCATCAAGGTCTAGCTCAATGGTGTCTCTTCAGTAAAGTGGGTTATCTCTTCCTCTGCTGAATCCTCATCATGTTTATTTCTTATTCCAGTAACATGGTGAGTTTCTTAAAGGCATAGATAAATAAGTGATTTTTTTTTGCCTCAAATTATGGAGTACATCCTCCTGTGTTTAGAATAATAGTATCATCTTAAATTGTGTGTTCACTTATAAATCTGTTCTACTGAAGTCCTACAAGGGAAATGACATAAATACAATAAAAATTAAGAAGGACACCTGGGTGGCTCAGTCGGTTAAACATCTGCTTTCAGCTCAGGTCATGATCCCAGGGTCCTGGGATGGAGTCCCACATCAGCCCCTTATTCAGTGGGGAGCCTGCTTCTCCCTCTGCCAGTTTCTCTCTCTGCTTGTGCTCTCTCTCTCTGACAAATAAATAAGTAAATCCTTAAAAAATTATAAAAAACAAAAATTAAGATAAGTCCCCTATAGCACTATGCAGGGCATACATAATGCCCCTCTCACAGGTTGAAAGGAAAACAAAATCTGTTTGGAGTGGGGGGATAGAAAGGGCCAGGAGAGAAAAACCACTCTTTCAGATCTGTACAGGAAAATTTTTTTTTGTATGTAGTAGGATAGAGAAAAAAATATGAATTGGATATCAGTTACTTCATTTTAGGCAATTCCAGAAATAAGTCATTTACTCTTTTTGTTGCAGAAGGAGCATCTTTTTGCTTCTCAGTACTTTTTCAACATTATACCATTTTCTCTTTCTCTTATAAAGATCTGCTAGGTTCTGCACAAATAGTACTAAGTTTGTATTAGGTCCTATTCTAGGTAAGCAGAATATTTGGGGAAAGAGGAAATACTGCCTTATCCATACTACTCATATCACAATATGCCCAATCCTTCATAATAGCAGAGCAAGTACTACATGATGAAAGGACAGAATACAAAGCATGGAAAGTAGGGAAGGGAACTTTCGGAAGGAAGCTGTTGGAATAACACACAAAATCAGAGGACATATAATCAGCTGTATAAATTGTGAAACATAGCTCATGGCCCTATTTCTTCTAGGAAAATGTAAAAATCAGATTTTTAAAAACTAGGCAGAAACTAAGATCAAATAAAAATTATGAGCACAATCTTGCAGAGAAGCCTGGATTAGCTCTGAGGTAAATTGATACAAGGCCAGTATCAGTATGTAAATTCACAGGTATGTGACAGAATAAAGGACTAATACAAGACCAAAAAATGAGGACCTTCTAGCAGCAGAGAGAACCATGGCATCAGGGACTTCATTTGAAGGGATCTTTAGGGTTCCCTAGGAAACTTCAACCATGAAGTGCTGTTGGAATCAGAAAGAGAACTAAGACAGAGCCAATGGTGCCTTCCTTTCCTGAGGGATGTAGGAGATCTTTAAGGCCTCAGCTGCCAGACATAGCTGTAGGTTCAGACTGAGATAAAACACAACTCATTTCTTCAGGAGGGCTCTAGAATATAGCTAGATATTCTAGAGGCACTGAGCCTCCTTTGAAAGATTGTTGGCCTAATGATCCCTCAGGAAACTCACATTCCTGTCTTAGCTCCTTGTGATCACAGATGAATCTACCTACAAAAACTGTCTAATGACCTAAATCCTACCTACATTTAGAAGAAAGTATTTGTTGAAAGAAATGGATTCTGTTCTCCCTCCTAGACTCTTCCTCTATCCCCATTCTCATATTCTTCACCTCTGGATCAGCCAAATGTACTCTGGTGTAATAATTATTTCCATTTAGTGAGTATCTATTATGTATCAGATACTGGTGAGAGATGTCTTACCTGTCTTATTTCATATTTTTTTCATCAACCCTACAAAGTTGAAGAAACAAAGGCTCATAAAAGTTAATGGAATTGCTCAAGGCTGGTTAGTAAATGGCAAAGGTAGAATTTGACCCTAGACATATTTACTTCCAAAGCCTGCCATAAGCTTGGGAAAGGATTAGGAGTTAATACACCTTAAATAATTAAAACTATCACCTTAGTTGGCTAATCCTCAGCTGCACCAATAGAATGTCACAAATAGTGGTCAGGCAGCTGGTTTTTAACCACTGCATGGAAGTTTCAAATGAAATACTGTTGTTATGCAGATTGCCTGGCTTAGGAACAAAAAGCAAACAAAATCCAAAGCTTTAGCAAGGACTTTGAAGATAAGAAGCTTTTAAAAAGGAACGAATGATTGTTTTAAAATGCTATTGAGGAGCGCCTGGGTGGCTCAATCCTTAAGCGTCTGCCTTTGGCTCAGGTCATGATCCCAGGGTCCTGGGATAGAGCCCCACATCAGGCTCCCTACTCAGCGAGAAGTCTGCTTCTCCCTCTCCCACTCCCCCTGCTTGTGTTCCCTCTCTAGCTTTGTCTCTCTCTGTCAAATAAATAAATAAAATCTTTTTAAAAAAATTGTATTGAATGAGTTTCCAGGGATGGCTAATGTTATGTTTAAAAACAAAACAAAACAACTTTGTGTTTGTCATCAACCCTACAGAGGCTCAGAAAAGTTAATGGAATTGCTCAAGGCTGGTTAGTAAATGGCAAAGGTAGAATTTGACCCTAGACATATTTACTTCCAAAGCCTGCCATAAGCTTGGGAAAGGAGTAGGAGTTAACACACCTTAAATAATTAAAACTACCACCTTAGTTGGCTAATCCTCAGCTGCACCAATAGAATGTCACAAATAGTGGTCAGGCAGCTGGTAAAGTGTTGAAATACACAGAGGAGTGTATAAACCACAATCTTTAAAGAATGATTATACGTCAAACACCCAAGTAATAGAAGGAATATACCCTGAGTGTCTTTTTTCCACCAGGTCTCATTGAAAAGGTCACTTTCGAGTAATGGAGAGAGTTGTGTATTTCTAAGGGAAAAACATTCTAGGCAGAGGGAGCAGAACTTTTAAAGGCCCAGAGGCAGCAATAACTGGCAGATTAAAGGACAGTGGAAGTCCAGTTCAACTGGAATAAAGATAATGAGGAAGAGCATTATGAAATAAAGCCAGAGACAAAATGGAGGGCTTGGTTATGTGGGGCCTGATCATGTGGGCCTTGTAGATCTATAAGGACTTTATGTTTTATTCTGACTGATTTGGGAGCTATTGGAGAGTTTTGAGCAGAGGAATGTCATGAACCAATTTACATTTTAAACTAATCAATCTGGCTGAGGGCAGAACCAGAAGGACACTTTAGAAAAGATCATTGCAACGATCCAAGCAAAAGATGATGTTGGTTTAGCTTAGGGTGGCAGTAATGGAAGTAGGGAGAAGAGATCAAAATACCTATTTGGTCTGGACAGGATGCGCTTGCATTTCTATTATCACTCACTTATGCTTAAATGTGTTCACTTATGTGTGCTTATACGTACAAGTTTCTATGCTTTTTATTCCTTCTTGCATCATAGATATGTGTTCACTTTACTTCTTCCTTTAGAATTTCCTTGTGTGAGAGTCTGCTGTTGGCAAACATTTTTTTCTGAAAATGAATTTATTTCTCCCTTGTCTTTTTCCCCCTCCCTTATCTTGGTTGGCAAGTATTTTCTCTGCAAATTGAAGATTTGCATTCCATTCTCCTATAGCTTCCTTGGTGTCTGTTAGTTGAAATGTTGCTCCTTTGTGGTAATCATCTTTTTCTCTCTGACTGCCTTAAATCTCTCAGTGGTCTTTGTTGTTGGGCAGTGTCTCTATGATATGACTAGATATGCATTTCTTTGTATTTATCCTGCTTGGGATTCCTTAAGATTCCTATGCCTATGAATCAGTGTCATTTTTCAGGTATGGAAAATGCCAGCCATTATTATCTTCAAATATTACCCAAGTCTCTTTCTTCTTCTCCTCTTTGTAGAACTCCAGTTATATGTACGTTACACCTTCTTACCTCATCTTCTCTGTCTCATAGCTGTACATTCAGACTCTGTATATCTTTTGTCTGTGCTGCATGTTGAATTGTTTTGTTTGGCCTATTTTTCAATTTATGGCGACTTTGTTCAGGTGTATCTGATCTGCTGGTAAATCCACTTATTAAGTTTTCTATTACAATTATTATATTTATCATTTCTGAAAGTACTATCTCATTGTCATTCAAATCTCTTACACCATATTTTATATTTCATATTTCCTGAAAATATTTTCAAGCTTGTATTTGATTTATTTTAAATCATGAGTTTTATTATTTCAACATTTGAAATTTTTCAGAGCTCCATTTCTGTTGGATTTTACTTTAGACTTGTTTCCTTGGGCATTTTTGGGTTTTGACTGTGTGCATGTCCTTACAAAAATATTTGTGGGAATTCTCAAGGCCTAGAGTATTGGTACATTCTTTCAGAGGGGACTTGAAGAGAGGATCATGAAACACTAAAAGTTTGGAACCTTTTTAAAGATTGTATTCATTTATTTATTTATTGAGAGAGAGCAGGGAAAGGAGCAAGAGGGGAGGGAGAAGGAGGGGGAAAGAATCCCAAGTAGGCTCCACACTGAGCACAGAACCCACCATGGGACTGAACCTCATAACCCTGAGATCAGGACCCGAGCTGAAACCAGGAGTTGAACACAACCAATTGAGCCACCCAGCCACCCCTGGAAACTTTTTAAGATAAAAACTAAGTTTCAGATTTTTGAGGACTCCTGTAGTTAACTTTTATAAATTAACGTATCCACTCTCCTACCATACACTGCCTCCCCTACCATCTACATCCTGTACACGCGTGGTACATTTGTTATATTTTCTTAGTGAATTTAAATTTAGCTTGCAAACTGTCATAATGGCCAATTTTTTTTTTTAAGATTTATTTATTTGAGGCAAGGGGGTGGGGGCTCCATGCTGAGTGCAGAGCCTGGCAGGGGACTTGATCTCATGACCCTGAGATCATGACCTAAGCTGAAACCAGGCGTCAGACATTCAGCCGACTGCACCACCCAGGTGCCCCAGGCCAACTTTATAAAAATAACTTTTTAGGGACATTTTTCCCATTTTTGTTCAGCACCAAAGCAACTTTCCTTGAAGTATCCTCATGTTGGGAAAAGCGGTGGTTTGCATCTGGTTCAGACTTAAACTGTGAATGGAACTTTATGAGGGAAAGGTCTCTTATTAAAGTTCCCCGTCAGCAGGTTCTGAGTGCGGCTTCTGTTCCTGTTCCAGTGAGGCCATGAAAACTGAAGTTCAAGTTTGCCAGGTTCAGCATATGCTCCCAGAGTAAAAGTGATTTCCTCTTATGAGGGAAAAACTTCTAGGTTTTCTCCTACAGATAGATTTTGGCCTGAAGAATCCCCACATTCTTACAAGGTCTTCAGTGCAATTAATAAGGCTTAATAAGTATTTTCCTCAGTCTTCGTAGTTATTTTCAGTTGGATACCTGACCAAACATTTGATCAGAACACAAGTCCATTCATTTTCTCTCTCAATCAATGAACAATATTTGAACCTCTGGTATCATGCTGGATATTTGAGGAGGCAGTCATGTGTTGTATGTTATTCCTGTCCTTGAGGAGTTTTCAGTCAAGTAAAGGAAGAAGTACATAAAGACTATTTAATGTAAAATCTTGCTGTATTGTTGAAAAGTTCAATATTATCTGTAATGCAGTATCCCTGTGCTTTCCCCAAATGCAGTTGGAGTAATTAAGAACTCAACTCTGTGGCAAGAGATCTATGAATCATTACTCGCTGTACCCACACCTCATTTTTTTCTGGAGATAACAGAACTCCAACAGAAGAAAACCAAGGAACAAAACTGAATGGATATGGGGGTTTTAAGGATGTTATCACTGGCCAAAACTCTGTTGTGTTGGGGCCATTAAAACGCTAATATATTTTTTTCTTTCCTGACATCTGGACCTGCTTCCCTTATGTGAACCATGAGTATAACCTTCCTGGGGAGCCTACTATCACCAAAATTGTCAAGGAGATATGATAAGTGTCACTTCCAGTACTAACTGTAACAATGAGTGTCACTTATGGGGTCATTATTTTATGGTTTCATGTGATCATAAGGTAGTTCTATGGACATTAAAAAACCTGTATCAGACCTGCACCTGCCATAAGATTTAGAGTTCACTTGACACTTTCAGGTATACTTTTTTAATACCAGGAAAATACTCAATGCATTTTTCATGATTAGAACATTAGATTTTATTTATATAGCATAGAAAAAATCCAACAAATCAGCTTTAAACGGTGACATATTTGATACCATATCTTTATTTACACAGCATTCTGAGAACAGCAGATCTGAAAGGCAAACCAAGGTTAATGTTCTGGCAATCAGCTAAAGTTAATTGATGGAGACATTTCAGGGTAAAATAAAATTATCTTGACAGCTTTTCATTAGGATAACAACCTGACAGTCAAGGACTACCCAATTTTTTCCCTAATCATGACAAATTATTATTAATAGCAGCTTACACATGTATTACATCTTGAGAGATCCATGCAGACCTTAGAGCATAAATTGGGGAAGTATCCCCCTCCCCATTAGCTAGATTTCAGGCATTCCTAAAATAATGATATGAGTAGTTTATTCCAAATAAAGTTCAAATGGTATTTAACTTCTTAAATTTAGACCATAAGTCAAAGATCTAAAAATATGAGGAGTGTTAAGAGGTAATGTTCCAGAAATTTTCACCAAATAATTGTAGCCCACATGAGTAATTTTTCTTTTCTGTTTTTAAGAGAATGACTCACTGATCAGAAAATTTTGCTTTACTCACAGAATACACATTATATACTTGATGTGAATAAATCTTTTATGACTTTGGAATGGGTCATAATGTCATAAGATGAAGGGGAAAAAGGAAACTCTTTTCATTTGGACACATTTTCTGGGATAGACTTGGGAATAGGTCCCCAACTTTCTGGTGAGAATTTGATGGCTTTCATTCCACTAAACCTTGAGATCATGCCTTTATATATTGATGAGTGCTGGAAGAAAGAGCAGAGCATGGAAGATAAAATCCTGGGTGGAAACTGGAGAAGCTTCATCACTTTGGCCCCTCTTTACGTCCTTCTGAGAATCCAAGAAAACTCCAGAAGAGTAGTATGCAGAGAGGAGCCTGGCAAGAGGCTATCCAGGTAAAGTGAAACTGAACACAAAATTGGGAATTCTTGACTAAAGGTGAACAGGCCTGCCCCTAAAATTTATGTGGCCTGGGAATTTGTAAGTTGAAAATCAATTGACAAACTGTTAAATAAAACATGTTCTATCTTTATCTTGAAATTGTACCATGATAGGGTTCAGAGCAGGGCATCCCAAAATATGTCACTTTGGAATACTGATGATGTTTTTAATAATTTTTTCTTATTATGTTAGTCACCATACAGTACATCATTAGTTTTTGATGTAGTGTTCCATGATTCATTGTTTGTATATAACACTCAGTGCTCCATGCAATACATGCCCTCCTTAGTACCTATCACTGGGCTCACCCATCCCCCCATCCCTCTCCCCTTTAGAATCCTGTTTGTTTCTCAGAGTCCATAGTCTCTCATGGTTCCTCTCTCCCTCCGATTCCCCCCTCTTCATTTTTCCCTTCCTTCTCCTAATGTCCTCCATGCTATTCCGTATGTTCCACAAATAAGTGAAATCATATGATAATTGTCTTTCTCTGTTTGACTTATTTTACTTAGCATAATCTCCTCCAGTTCCATCCATGTTGATGTAAATACTGGGTATTCATCCTTTCTGATGGCTGAGTAATATTCCATTGTATATATGGATTTTGAATTAAAGTTACTTAAGAAACAGCCAGTGTAATAAGGATACTCTGACCCTCCACTGTCCCCCTGAAAGCAGGAAATAAATTTCCCATGTGAAGGGTACTCTACCTGTACCCAGAGGGCAAAAGGCGTACTCATCACCAGAGAGAGGGAATTCAGGGCCAAGAAGGCTGGATAAATAAATTTGTCTTGTCAATTCTTCACAAATTCTTTGTCTAAAAGGTAAAAAAGCTGCCTGCTTTGGTCCCTTCCTTGAGTCTCATATTTTTATGAGCTCCCATATGTATGAAATTAAATTTCTTTTTCTCCTGTTAATCTGTCTTATGTCAATTTAATTATTAGACCAGCCAAAGAGCCTGGAAGGGAAGAAAGGGAGTTTTCATCCCCTACAGCCTTCAAAATGACAAATAGAACATTTGTGTAAAGCTATTGTTTTTATACAGCTTTATAAAACTTAATATTCATAGTTACCAATTAAATTTAAAGGCAAAAATATGTACTTTAACTAATAAGTATCACATTTTAAATAAAAATAAATGAAGCTGATGTTTTAAAATATTTTAAACTCTATTTTACTAAATATTCATATAAAAGTGTTCACAATTATATTATTCATGTTCCAGCTAGTTGCCAATGTAAAGAAATGGTATCCTGCTTCTTGGTGTTCCACCTAGTTGTACAGATCTAAGGGAAAAACGAATTGTTTAATATTGCAAAATATTCCTTAGCCAAATACAACTGTTGTGAATATTGCACCAATCCATGAATATTTTCAGAATCATGAATTGGAATGCAAAGAAGAGCAAGAAAAAAGATGTTTAGCACTAGTGGGAAATGATGCTTTATTCTGCAGGAATCTATTGCTATCTGAATCTCATGATACCTGAGTGGAAGGATTTGACAAATTAATTAATTCATCTTAAAAATTTTTTTGACAAAAGAGGTTTAAGAATTCCAGAATCATTGAATCTGTTTTTAGAAGCCTCTGGGAAACACACCCACGTTGCATAAAGAACATTCACAGATGACCTGTGGAGGCAGGCACAAGTGTAGCCCCAGGGGACCCAGGAAGAAAGCTTCAGGAGGGCTTGTTCCCTGATGGTTTGGGTGCAGAAGGGGCTGTGGATGGGATCAGGGACGGGAGCAAGGAGTTATTTGGAGGTGCAACTCTTTTGTGAGGCTTCCACACCAACAAACTTTGAAATAGAATTGTAATTGCTCACGTGACCCTCTAGATTTGAAGTGTATGGTATGTGTCATGGAGTGTTTTCCTTCATCAGTGTCTGTCAAGGATTCTTCAAATAACCCGAGACTCTTTAGAATCTATTAAGAAGCAGTTTCAGAAAAGCTCTCCAGAGCCCCATTTCAGCTGTTACAATAAGGTAAGATAAAAGGAATGGAAGCTAACTCCCTCAATGATAGGCTCAGCTTTTAAAAGTATTTGTTACATCTGGCTCCTTGTTTTGTTTTGTGTTGTTTTGGGGTTGTTTTTTTTGGCAATAGGACAGAGGTTAAAGCTGTGGAAAAGAATAGCACAAAGCTACATGATAAATGAAAAACTGGACTTTTATTGTATCTTCTTTTATTTTCAAAGACATCAGACCACAATGTTTTGCACATTTTTAATGAATTCCATTTTTTTTGGCCTGTGATTTTTGCAACCAAACAACCAGATAATTACTACTTAAAAATGACAATACTAAAAATTTAAAGAGAAAGAGTGTTGCTATGGAAATTATTCTATGTACATATGATAGGTGAGTGTCTTGATTTGAAATGTGAGGTAGTCTCAGAAGAAATACAAGTTTAAACTGCACTAATAGTATAAAAAATATCCACTAACCTACATGAGAAGGACACTATTTGTGTTGAAGAAACTCTCACATTATATTTATCTATTTATATTTATATTAAAAGTATCATCAGAAACTGAATTAAAAATTTGAAAATTCCCATTCTGTTATTTGTGTTTAAACAGTTAGTACATAAGCATCAAGTTTGGAAGAAAATGAGCACATGTCCCTTTTTAGGACAGGAGTGGGAATGGGTCACTGATAAATATTCAGTGTAGGGATGGTGTATATGCCAAAATATCAGGGTCTAAATCAAAATCACTTTACTGAGCAAATACATAGTCTCTAAAATGGTCTTCTAGACAAATTAGAATGCCATCTGCTATGTTGAAAGGATTGGGCATAATGAAATATGCTTTGAACCACAAATATTCCATGATACCAGTGGGTTTATGTAGACACTAGAATTCCCACAGCACTGAGAAAGAAGTCAGATAGGTTAGAAAAAGGCAGAGATCCTGTTGGAAGGACAGGGGTGTTGTTTTGACTATTTGTTTAATAACTTTTCACTGAGAAGCTGGTTCCTAGACCCATGATATAACAACTTTCTATAGTCTCTAAATAATCTGTAAATGCTAGAGAACTTCTCATGGCAGGCTTCTTAAAGGCCTTGGAGTTCTTTAAAATGTGTTTTCTGGGGGCACCTGGGTGGCTCAGTCATTAAGCGTCTGCCTTCAGCTCAGGTCATGATCTCAGTGTCCTGGGATCAAGTCCCACAGGGAGCAGGGAGCCTGCTTTTCCCTCTCCCACTCCCCCTGGTTGTGTTCCCTCTCTCGCTGTGTCTCTCTCTGTCAAATAAATAAATAAAATCTTAAAAAAAAATAAAATGAAATGTGTTCTCTGGAGTTATCAGATTCAAGAGACTCTGACTCACAAGGCTTATGCCTTTATTATTTAGCAAGAGCCATTGAATTAAGTACCAAAGAACCAGAGTTCCAGCTTGACTATGACTGTGCTGCCAGAACTCTTCAGAAAAAATTAAAATCTTAGCTGCACCCAAGGAGAGGACCATAGATAACAAGACTATTTTTTAAAAAATTTTTAAGTAATCTCTACACCCAATGTGAGGCTCGAACTCACAACCCTGAGATCAAGAGTTGCACGCTCTACCAGCTGAGCCAGCCAGGTGCCCCAAGACTAGTTTTCACTGTAACTCAATGCACAGATTAGGATCACTATTTATATCACTATTTTGTGTTGTCACCTGCACTGAGCTCCAGGGTTTTCTGCTAAACACTGAAAGAGGTAGATTATTTTTTCTGGCCAGTAGGTGTCATTCAGCGTGCTATTGTTTCTGTGGCTTTAATGACACCCTAAAGACTTGAAAGAGTTAATGTTCCTCCCTTGGTATCAGAAAGTAACTTAAAGCTCCACAAAAATTTAGATTCTCATTATTATAATTAGAGATAATGAGGATAAATGTGCAGAGATAATTGGTGCATAGCGACTGCAAAAGGACAACAAGCATGGACAACACTATTTGGCAGGAACACACGTTAATACATGGGGAGCAGCTGACAAGCTCTGAATGCTTTAATTCCTAAATCTATTCTGTTTCAGGTTTATACAGTGCCCATCACCTGGGCTCTATTCTTTATGACTATGTGCTGAACATTGACTGAGTCAAAATTGTTTTGTTATGAGCTATTCATATCACCTTAGGGAGGCTGGCTTATATTATGACCCTCAATTTTCCTATAAGCCATTGAACATGAAAACGTATCTTAGAATAAATTAGTTCCTAAGAGGAGAGTATGACACCATGAAACTCTTATTGCTTATTCTCCCCTAAGCACTGAACTAGGAAGCAATTTTTAATTTTTTACTCCCTCTGTCAGTACTATTCCAAGGTAAGAACACTTACCATAGATCCAGTGGTTGGGAGGAAGCTAGGGTGATGTGTGGGTGCTGGCCCACACTTTCAGTTAAAAAGACCATGACCTGAAAAGGCAGTTGGCTTGAGATAAAAGACAAGGTAGCTGTGAATTAGCACTAAAGAAAGACCTAGAGGTGATGGGTATCAATTACCTATACAGCCTCTTACCATCTCCAAGATAACAATAATGGAGACTGCTTCCTTCTCTAGTCATGTAACATACCTTTTGTCTCTTTATGATTTTCCTTTAACTGTAGGGCTACCCTTGGTGTTCATGTTACTGTGATTTAACTTGAGTAAATTCATGGAGGAAGGAGGAAGAGGAAGACATGTGTGGGATATGCCTAGAGTCTATATCCCCTTACAATTATACCTGCCGGCTAATATTGCTATACTTGAAGACTCTGATCCACCAAGCATTTTGCCTTCTCAAAGAGCCAGTCTAGAATGTCATATTCGAATTTGTTACCATTTCTTCTTTAAACATTTTATCGTCCACCATTCAGATGCAAACATCTAAGTTTATAGCATTTTAGCAGCTAGTGTGTCTCTTTTGTATCCCAACAAATGCAAGTGGTTAAAGCTGTATTTGATGAAACCAGAGGAGCAGTGTTTAATCTTCCACACTCCTTTCCTCCCCAGATGATGTTGAAGAAAACTTCAGTGTCAGTCTTCTCAATTGTCAAATGAGGACAGTTGTATTTGTAATGATTACTTGAGATATGCGGGCAAGTGCTAAGTGCTATATGAACAGTGTTATAAAAATTAAGCTCCAACAGGCATGTAAGAAGGGGATCCCTCTACATTGGAAAAATATGTCTTGAACTTCCTAAAGAGCAAAATTTAGAAAAGGTTTTATGTATGTTTGTATGTATGTATTTTAGTCCTTAAAGTGTTTTAAATCAATTTTATGAATAATTGTAAAAGGATAACTTCTACGTAATGAACACCAGTGATTTAGGGACATATTCTTTATTGAATAAAGTAGAATCCAAATTTTAGGTTAAAATAAGCAACTGTGTGTGTGTGTGAGAGAGAGAGAGAGAGAGATTGTAAAAAATCAATGCCAAATTCTTTACCATTTATTTCTTGATTTAAAGCATAACGCATTTTTCACATGTCAGTTTACAATATCATTTGGCCATTATCATTTGGCCGTGTGAACTTCTTCTTATCCTGAGTGTGATAGTATTTCAGCCCATATCCTTCATGGGTTTATGGGAAGCCCATCATGCTGCTTCCTGACACTCACACAGGAGACATAATTGAAGTCTGAACTATGACTGCTTCTTGTCTTGATGAATAGTGCTTTGCTTTTGTTGTGGTTAACTAGACAATGAGAAATGAAGGTTATGAGTTCTTGATCTGCCCTGCCTTGGGAGGGCACAAGATATCTCATGACCTTGGGAGACCCACAGGATATCTCATGACCTTGGACAGTTTACTCCAGATCATGAAAATGGCATATTTATCTCTCTCATGACTGCTAGGGAAGAGGATTTTAATAGTGTTATATCCACAAATCACCTATGGCCAAGAATTTGGTCTCATTGGTAGTTCCATTATCCACATGAAGAAACAATGGGTACTCCTTAGTAATTGAAACAGCTACCATCTTCCTGTGATCTGCAATTGGTTGCAAATTGTCATATGACTTGCCATGGGGAACTCTGGCATCTCTACTCCCCAAAACCATTAATGGAGTGGTTCTTAACCAAGGATGATTTACCCCTCTCACTCTGGGGGACACTTAGTAATGTCTGGAGACAGGGGTGCCAGATGGCTCAGTTGGTTAAGTGTCTGACTCTTGATTTTGGCTCAGGTCATGATTTCAGGGTCGTGAGATCGAGCCCCATGTGGGGCTCTGTGCTCAGTGCAGAGTTTGCTTGTCCCTCCCTCTGCTTCTGCCCCCATGCATTCTCTCTCTTTCTTAAATTAATTAATTAATCAATAAAATCTTAAAAAAATGTCTGGAGACATTTTTGATTGTCATGACTGGGGAGGTATTGCAGACATCTGGTAGGTAGAGGCCAAAAATGTGGCTAAATATCCTACATTGTCTATGAAAAAGAGTCAGGTTTGGTGATAAAGTATGATTCGGAGCATTCCTGTTAGGAGAAATACATAAGGCCCCCATTTTCCTCTTGGGACCACGTTAATGCTGCTTATACTTCACTGCTGATTCTCTAAAATAAAACATTCAATGTTTACTTTCCCTTTTCTTGATAATCTTTCAGGCAGGAAAGAAATCCAGAGCAATTAATGACATGCCACATTTCCATCATATTCCTCTCTACCCCCAGTCCAAATATACAAAGGATTGTAAATTGTACATATGGGGCAACTTGCACGTCAACCTTTACGAGGAGGTTTCTAGGAGCTGCACATCATCTGCACACAAAATATGCAGGTGGTGTGGCAAAGCAGCTGCAGAATAACTGATCGACTTCCAAGGATTATGTCAAGACTCATTCATATTAAGTCAACCTGGGATCTTCAATGTACTATAAACTGAGCTAATTTAATAAGGGCATCTGTTATGTTTCCTTCCACTTTGCCTTCAGCAGGCATTCCTTTTTTCTAATGAGTGAGGTTTTCGTTTTTGTGTCTCGTGACAGCACCTCTTCCCTCCATGAAGCACTGAGCCTTTGCCAACTTTCCAGCTACCTTCTGAATAAATCAGCTGTGTTCCATCAGGTGGCAGAGAGGGCATTTTGAATTTTCTGTGGCAGATGGTTTGACACACCTAATTGAAGTAATATATCTTCCAGATAGTCTTGATAAGCTATAAGAAAATGTACAGCATGTCACATTGTGACAAATCTCTGCTGGCTGAAATAGGAAATTTGGAGTAAATGTGTGGCACTCAGCATAGACATGGCATTTTTCAAGGGAGAAAAAAACCCACCTCTAGATATTCAGCTTTATTAAGGCAGACATTTATGCCAGTTACATCTAAGAAAGGCATCAAGGGCTCTATTAGCCAATTTGGGAATAGTGTTACAATGAACTGAATTAAAAAAGTCCACCTGTTCAAAATTAGGCATAATCCAGGAAAGGAATGGCTTTCAAAAACCCAAATAGAGGTATATAATTTAGAGAACCAAACTCCCTTACTGGCTTTCAACATCCACAAAATGGGACTACATTTTCTTATAATAGAATCACACTGGGGCATAATGGGAAGGAAACAACTGACTTAGAGTTCTAGCTTCTGAAACAGTTTTCAGGTATGCTCAAAATTATCCATGGAAAGACATTCCATGAAGAAATTTTCAGCGTCCACTAAGTGGAAACTTTTATATATTTAGGTCTGAGTCTTCAGGTGGAAGAACTTTTGCAGTGGAGCAACAGATATAAAGAAGACTGTCCTTTTAGCAGAAGCTGGATCATGCCTGTCTTCAGCCTCATAGGTTCTTTGGTGGGGTTGGTGGTGCACTGAGGAAGCCATTGCTGAGAGAATTGCTAGCACAGAACTGGAGCAGGGCTGTGGTCCTGGGAACCAGCTAGGAGGAAATGTATTATAGGGGAAGAAGAAAAAACAGGTTTATGAGAGCAGGAATAACCCGGAGCCTGCAGCCTCCCCACGCCCTACAACTCAGCACCGTCTAGACTGAAATGATTGATAGCTTGGCCCCTTTATCCTGCCTGGGCCCCACAGATTCACTGGTCTCACCCTGCCCCAGACATTCATAGAATGAGCCCCAAGCCATTGTCCCACTGGGCTTGCTGCAATTTCTTAGAGGCCTGGTCCTTATTATTTATTAGAGGTAATTATCAATTTGGAAGACACTTCCCCACCTGAAGACTTGCTGAACATTTTCCAGAATTCCCAACATTTCCAGAACAATCTATATAGGTCCTAAATACAGTGTTTTAAAGTAAATCTGGTTGCTATTTATCCTATATCTCTCTTTAAATGTTCATATGTCACCACCCCAGGGGGGTCTTCTCAGATTATTTTGTCGAAAACACCAGGCCCTATTATTCCTATCTATATCATTACCCTGGTCTAGTTTGATTTATGGTACTGTTACTTGACATCGTTTTGTGTATTGATTTGCATATTTTCTGCTCTCCTTCGCTGGACATCCCCGTTTCCTCTCTCCACCCCCATCATAAGACCACAAAGGCCGGAACCAAATAAGTCTGTCTTTTCACTGTTGTAGCCCCAGCATCTAGACCAATGCCTGGAATGTAGTAGCTGAATAAATAACTTTTTTGGATCATTCCCATGTTGATTGTGACTTTCTGACCTGGACCCTACCTGAAGAGTGGGTATGCTTGACATTGCCATGTATGAGAGGTAGACAGAGCAACAGGTGTTTAAGAACCTTAAATGATCTTTTCATGGATGGGGGGGTTTGTTTTTCTGACTTCTTCTCTTCCAAATCTTGACCCTGACATGATGAGTTTCTCTCTTTCCTCCTCAAACCCCTGCTCCCTCTGACCTTAATACATCTTTTTGGCTCAAGCCTTATGCATCCCTGACTTTGATTTGCAGAGGCCTGTTCGGCTTTGTCCAAGATTACAGTCAAATTTCTAATTTCATCACCACCATCCATTGGACCTATTCTTTCTCAGTCACCAAGACCTTCCTGTTGCCAAATCCACTTGATCCTTGTCTAGCTTATTTGCCATTGATGTAACATCAATGCAACTCATAACTCTTTTCCTCTTGAAATATTTTCCTCTTTTGGTTTCTGTGCCCCTACTCATTCCCAATCCTTCTCTTTCCTTAATGGCCACACCTCTCCAGTCTCATTTACAGGCTTCTCCACTCTCCAACCATTATGAAGTGGAATCTCTAAGCCTGTGCTTCTCAGTTTTTTAATGTGTATACACTTATGCAGGAGATTTGCTAAAAGGAACATTGTGATTCAGTATGCCTGGGTTGGAGCCTGTGGTTCTGCATCTCTAATGAGCTCCCAGGTGATGATCACACTGTTAATCCAAGGCCATCTATACCCAGCGATCGGAGGGATCTTTTAGGAAGTAAATTGTACCACGTCACTCTCCTACTCAGAACTCCTCAGTACTTCCCACTACACATTGAATTAAATCAAGTTATTTATCATAGATTTTTCATGAGTTGGCCCCTACCTACCTCTCCAACTTTACCTTGGGCCATTCTTCTGGCTCCGTGTACTCCAGCCACACTACCATCGTCCAGTTCCGTAAATACTTCAAGCACTGCGGTTAAGAGTGGGGTAGGAGACCAGACTTCCAGGGAGCCAATCCCAGCTCCACCACCACTATCTTTATGACCACGGGTGAAGAACTTAACTTCTCTGCCTCTGTTTCTTCTTCTGTAAAATGAGAATGATAATATCACCTGCCTTATAGGAAAATTTTGAGGTCTAAAAGAGCTAATACATATAAACAATTAGAATATAGCATGTGGACAGTGTCTAGTAAATATAAACCATTATTAACTCTTCCTCCTCATCTGTCTTTCTCCTTGCCAGCATGTTTTCCTTTTAGCCTTTAAGAGATGCTATTCTTTCTGCCAAGAAATCTTTTCCCCTGCTCTTTGTATTGCTGGCTTCTTCTCATCCTGATAAATGAATGTCTGTTCCTGACCTCAGTTTGTATGCTGGTGTGGACTGACCTGAATTCCTAAAATAAAGGGAATCTAGACTCTAGAATGTAGACACTAGAAGTGGATTTACAGGCCTTTTAGCTCAACTCTCTTATTGTACTGATGCAGAAAGTAATAGTATCCTCACTTTGATGACTGAGCTAACATTCCCAACTGTGCCTTGTGCCCTGATGCTGATTAGCTCTAATATGCTAGTTTAGCTGAAAGTATTCAGAACTCCTCACTGTTTCCAGATTCTTCATTCAGCCTCCTGAGCCTTTTTTCCCCAGGCACCTTGGTCTACTCCACATAAAATTGCCTGGAAGGAAAAGAATTAGTGTGTGTTTGGGTGCTTTTGGAAGGAGCCGGGAAACAGGTTTTATGGAAAGACAGTTGAGAATGAGATGAAAGGAAGACTGGCTCATTTTGATCAATGGCCAACTTTCTAGGACTTAAGAATGGACTCAAGGTTTGATATACTGTCCTCTCCTTTGTCCTAGCCCAAAGAATGACTTACTGCCACCTCTTCTTTCTTCCAAATCCACCTCTCTACTTTTCCCTATGCATTATTGCCAAATTAATTTTTCAAGGACTCATCTTTGTATATGTCACCTTCCTGTTCAACAATATTCAGTAGTCCCCCTTCTGCTTATATAATATATTCCTAACTCTTGGCTTGGAGTTTAAGGCCTTCCATATTATAGTCCTATCCATCTCTTTTATTCTGAGTCATGTTCCCATTATGATCCCATCTCTGCTAGAAATTTGCTTCACTTAGTTCTTCAAATGCTCTTTCCTGCCTCCATCCTTTACTCAAAGTGGTGTTCTTACATGCAAGATTCTCTATTCATCTCAGGGTGTTATCAGCAATTCCTTCCGACCCTTTGGTGATAGGTAGTCCACAGGAGGGTACATGGTATGCTATTCTAAGAGTCCCTTCTGAATGTTGAATTTATAAAATCACCTAAGATGTGGTATTAGCCATTAGCAGACATTATCCTGAAGAATAGGATCACAGCAGAACCGGAAGGAAAAAGACTTAAGATCAGGCTAAAACTGCTTAGTCTAAGGTACTGAAGAAAGAGCCTTTTAATAAAAAAGGAGAGGTCTGCATGGAACAAAGACAAGAAGGACTTAAAATTAGTAGGGCATATATCTAGCTCAGCCCAGGAAAAGAGGACTTGATTGTGATGGACACAGGAAACCAGCATGCTTGAGAAGGGAATAGCCCATGCTACAGCAATCTCATCTGAGACTATTTAACTCCTTTGGCCTATGACTGTCTAACTCATTTCTCTTTGATCCCACCTCACTAACTACAACTGATTATGAATTCAGGTTCCTCTCTTCCTCTCTTACCCCCTCAGGTATCTTGAGTCCTAGCAGAAGGTTACCTTCCCTGGTTCAATTGGGTTTTGTCATAGAAAAAGAATATGCCCTTGTAAATATTTTGATATACTGATTTATCCATTGCTCTTTTGTGAATATGGTTATTAGGAATCAGTTCTCCACTTTCTGATCAGCCTTGGACACCATAACTAAACTGAACTTCTGAATCTATACACATGAGGCCCACACCTTGGGGCAGAGTAGCCCCACTGGGTCCTGCCCTTGTGAGTGAATGGCATCCAGGCCTCCTTCTCAGGCTTTTCACCTCTACCCTCAACAGTACTCATCAGTAACATTCACTGGCCTTCAGTAAAGTGCCAGTTTTATGTAACTGCCCAGGCTCCCTAAAGAGACTGGTATCCCCAGTAAAGTAAGTCTTTATGTCTTAATCCCAGGGACTGGCACACTACCTTGACTGACTGTGGTCAGTGTGATATTTATATAGTCACTGTTGTCTTCCACCTCTAGAATATAATGTCCATGTCATCTCTTGCCTATTATGCTTACTGCTGTATCTCCAATGCTTAATAAAGACTGCCTGGCACATATTTGGTGCTCAAAAATATTTGATGAATGAATTGACTGAGAGGCCATGATATTCTATTCCTCTTAGGATCTATTTTTTTTTAATTTAAATTCTAGTTAGTTAGTATACAGTGTAATATTAGCTTCAGGAGTAGAATTTAGTGATTCATCACTTACGTATAACACCCAGTGCTCATCACAAGGACCCTCCTTAATACCCAATGTCTATTTATTTTAAAACAAGCAAGAAAGTTAGTTAATTTAACCTGATCATGCCCCCTACTTCCTGACACCTCCCTCCCTGCATTGTCAAAGTTTTAAAAGCACTTGCTCTGGTTCCTGCTCAAATGTAGTTTTTTGTGCACATATGTGTCATGGACTGTTGTAAGTACTTTGTATATATTCACTTTTTTGATCCTCACATGCTACAGTCATCCTCTTGTTGCATGTAAGTAAAGAGGCACAGGTAGTGAAGTGATAGCATTGCATGTAAACTCAGGCAATCTAGCTTCAGAGTTTGTGTTCTTTTTTTTTTTTTTTAAGATTTTACTTATTTATTTGTCAGAGAAAGAGAGAGAGCACGTGCACAAGCAGGGGCAGTAGCAGGCAGAGGGAGAAGCAGGCTCTCCACTGAGCAAGGGGCACGGTGCAGAATTCGACCCCAGGACCCTGGGATCACGACCTGAGCTGAAGGCAGGCGTTTAACCTACTAAGCCACCCAGGCGTCCCAGAGTTTGTGTTCCTAATCACTAGACCAGCTGCCTCTCTGATGGTTATAGCACTTGCCTCTTTATTTGGAAACTATTGAGTTCATGAGATTATAGTGCATGTTAAAAGGGAGGCTTGGCCAAAACATGTGGGGAGGGAGACTTGGTATATTGTTAACAAATCATGTTAATAATGAGCATAGTTTATTTGTTCACAGCATCATGATTAAACAAGCAGATCAACAATAGATGGGATTAGGTCAGACAAAGAGCTCAAGTCCTGCTAACTTAAAGGCATAAAATACACCATGTAGGCTATGAAAGGAAGACCAGCGAGGCTTGGAGAATGACAAAAAATTATCAGCCTTCTCCACCAGCAAAGGACTGTCTCTATCACCCTGAATAATGGAAAGAAAATTAGCCTATAATACATTCTTTCCATGGCCCTCTCTTTCCAGACCAGAATTGCCCTTGTCAGTTGCTGCTGATGAGGTTCAGGCTTGTCCAGAATTCTTGGAAGTTGCTGTAAGCCCCCCCTCCCCCCAAAGGCTGAAGCCCCTGCTGGCTTTGTGTGCCCTGGGCTCAGGGAGCCACTTGAATTTGTGTTAAGAGCTTACATTTTGGGGGCGCCTGGGTGGCTCAGTCGTTGAGCGTCTGCCTTCGGCTCGGGTCATGATCCCGGTGTCCTGGGATCGAGCCCCGCATCGGGCTCCCTGCTCGGCGGGAAGCCTGCTTCTCCCTCTCCCACTCCCCCTGCTTGTGTTTCCTCTCTAGCTGTCTCTCTCTCTGTCAAATAAATAAATAAAATCTTAAAAAAAAAAAAAGAGCTTACATTTTGGAGCCAGACACTTCAGATACTACTTAGTCCTAATTAACCTGGTTAATTAACTACCTATAACCACTGTTCTCTCATCCATAAACTATGTACCTCATAGGTGGGTCCTCAGCCAACTCAGGCTATTGCCCAGCATGTAGTAAGCACTCTATACACTGTGTGTGTGTGTGTGTGTGTGTGTGTGTATATACCATATATATATATAACCATATATATATATATGTATGTATATATATATATACCCTCTATTCTCTAGAACAAGGCATCAGATTCCAGAAGGACAAGGAATTTGCACTCCTGGCAGATTGTTAGGCTCCAGCCTTAGGCACTTAGCCTTTTCACTGTTTTCTTACTTCTATAATAATACCCAACCTCGCAATTACTGAGCAGTCACCCTGTGTCAGATGATGTCTGTCTTATATTTTAGAGTCCCCAGCAGGACACAGATGGCAAGCTCAATTAGAATAAATCATGGAGGGTCTAATAAAAGGACATTCACAAAAGTGTGGGCAGGGTGTAGGGAACTCACAGAGGAATAGGACAACACCCCATGGGCTAGTAAGAATGGGGCCATTACCCCTGGAATGAAAGATGAGAGAAGCCTATCCAATGCTGTAGGAATCAAGCTTGCCCCCAGCTGGAGGGCATTGGGCCAGCCTGTGAAGTGACCTTGATGGGAGAGGTTCAGGAAATACATTACCTCATTCTCCTCTCCCTACGACCTTATATCAGGGCTCCACAGTGACCAAACACAACCTGAAGTCAGAGGCCAAGGGAGTCCCTTGCTGTAGTCCATACAGGTCAAGGTACAGAAGGGTGGGAGTATATCCAGAAGGGTAAACAGAGACCTTTGCATAGCTCACCTATTTAATTTCTACAACATCCTTGTAAGATAATTATTATTCCAGTTTTTCATAAAAAGAAATTGATATGTAAACAATGCAACAATTATATATATATGTATATGTGTATTAAAGGTATACCTATATACACATATATTGTATACTTAAATATTATATTTTTATTCTTGGTTTTATTTCAAAAATATATGTTTATTATAGAAAATTTGGAGATACAGACCCCTCCATCCCCCCAAAAAAGTATTAACCAAATAACTTCATCATCAGAGATTACCTCTACCAACATATTTCCATATCCATTCATTGTCTTTTATGACATATTTTTATTTTATTATATTTTGTTGTATTTCAGTTTCTTTCATTTGATGTATGAAGGCATGTGTAAAGATTTCAATGTGTCATGCACTGTTCTATGTGCTTTACAATTATTAACTCAGAAATTCTCATAACAATCTTATGAGGTACTTATGTAATATGTACATATTATGTACATATGGAAAAAAGATAGTCTCTTCAACAAATGGTGTTGGGAAAACTGGACAACGACATGCAGAAGAATGAAACTGGACCACTTTCTTAACCACACACAAAAATAAATTCAAAATAGATGAAAGACGTAAATGTGAGACAGGAAACCATCAAAATTCTGGAGGAGAACACAGGCAGCAACCTCTTTGATCTCAGCCGTAGCAACTTCTTAGTAGACACGTCTCCAGAACGAGGGAAACAAAAGCAAAAATGAACTATTGTGACTTCATCAAGATTAAAAGCTTCTTCACGGTAAAGGAAACAATCAACAGAACTAGAAGGCAACCTACAGAATGGAAGAAGATATTTGCAAATGACATATCTGATAAAGGGTTGGTATCCAAAATCTATAAAGAACTTATCAAACTCAACACCCCAAAAACAAATAATCCAGTTAAGAAATGGACAAAAGACATGAACAGACATTTTCCCAGAGAAGACATACAGATGGCTAACAGCCACATGAAAAGATGCTCAACATCACTCATCATCAGGGAAATACAAATCAAAACCATGATGAGATACCACCTCACACCTGTCAGAATGGCTAAAATTAACAACACAGGAAACAACAGATATTGTTAAGGATGTGGAGAAAGGGGAACCCTCTTTTACTGTTGGTAGGAATGCAAACTGGTACAGCCACTCTGGAAAACAGTATGGAGGTTCCTCAAAAAGTTAAAAATAGAACTACCCTATGACCTAGTAATTGCAGTACTAGGTATTTACCCAAAGGATACAAAAATACTAATTCGAAGAGATACATGCACCCTGATATTTATAGCAGCATTATCAACAATAGCCAAATTATGGAAAGAGTCCAGGTGTCCATTGATTGATGAATGGATAAAGAAGATCTCACACACACAATGGAATATTACTCAGCCATCAAAAAGAATAAAATCTTGCCATTTGCAATGATGTAGATGGAGCTACAGTGTATTATGCCAAGTGAAGTAAGTCAGAGAAAGACAAATACCATATGATTTCACTCATTTGTAGAATTTAAGAAACAAAACAGATGAACATAGGGGAAGGGAGGAAAAAAAGAGGGAAGCAAACCATAGGAGACTCTTAATGATAGAGGACAAATTAAGGTTGATGGAGGGAGGTGGGTAGAGGGGATGGGTTAAATGAGTGATGGGGATTAAGGAAGGTACTTGCTGTGATGAGCACTGGGTGTTATATGTAAGTGATGAATCACAAAATTCTATTCCTGAAACCAATATTACACTATATGTTAACTAACTAGAATTTAAATAAAAACTTGAAAAGTTTAACCCCACCCAAAAAAAACAACAAACCGAGAGGGGTTAAGTAATTTGTCTAGAGTCAAATATCTAGTGAATTGTGGAGTTCAGACTTAAATTCAGACATTCTAGTTTGAGTCTCATTCTTAACCATTCTGCTCTACTGACCCTGATTTAGATAGATAGATAATAGATAGATAGAGAGATAGATAGATAGGTAGATAGAGATAGATACAGATTATGGATATAGATATAGATAGATTGCAGAGTTGGAATTGTGTTACACATTCCTGTTTTCTACCTTTGTTTTGTTTCTAATTATGTCTTCAGCATTCATTAGTGTTGTAGTTATTTTTCTTGATTATTTTAATCCCAACTAGGTATGGAAATAAATATTTCAGCCAGAAATAGAACACGCTAGTAACAAGCAGTTAAAAAATCAGTTAGGAAAAAAAATATACTCCCCAACACATACACACACACACATGTGGACACACACGCACATACACTGAAGAAGCCAAAAGAAAAAAGTTTATGTTTTTAGTCAAATATTGAATCATATGACATCTAGTTACCCTCACATGAGTTACTTAAGTAAGACTCAGTGTATTTAATTGGTCCTATGTGTTTGATTAATTGAATAGAGGCAGAAATAATTCATCGGCAATCAGTAAACTGTGGGCATTTGATATGTACTAGAGGCTTTGGGGATTTAGGGATATGTAGGAGAAGTCCACGAAACTCTTGTACTCATGGTCTAGTTGTAGAAGTAAGATATATTTGCATAGAGGCGTGTTATGGACTGAATGTTTATGTCCCCTCCAAATCCATATGTTGAAGTCCCTAACCCCCAATGTGCTAGTATTTTGAGATGGGGCCTTTGGGAGATAATTAGCATTAGATGAGGTCATGAAGGTGAAGCCCTCCTGGTGGGATTAGTGCCCTTATAAGAAAAGATATCAGAGAGCTTTCTTGCGCCCACTCGCTTTCCCTTGTGCCCTCAAAGAAGAGGTCGAATAAGCACACAGCAAGATGGCAGCCGCCTACAAGCCTAAAGAAGAGACCTCTGAATGAAACCTACCTTGACAGCACCTTGACCTTGGACTTCCCAGCCTCTAGAACTGTGAGGAATAAATTTTTGTTCTTTAAGCCACCCAGTCTATGGTATTTTGTTGTCATGGCCAAGCAGACTAATACAAGTAAGATAATTTTAAAAAGTAGTTTAAGGCAGTAAGTACTTAGCACTTAGTGAAGGACGCAATAAATATTTTAGAGGAGAAAGGCATCTAAGCAGCTGTGGTGGTTGGATAAGTTTCCCAGGACTTAGGGGGATTGGGGAGGAGGCAGGCGTTGCAGACTCACAAGCAAGAGTACTTAATGACCATGCAGATTCTAAATATGCCTACTTATGATTCACATGCTTGGTCTGAGCAAACTGAGATCCTCTCAGGCCTCTGTGTTTGTCCTTCTCTGTGACTGGCATATTCTCCCCCTCCTCCTATGGCTACCTTTAACGCCTGCTTAGCCTCAGGACTTAACTTAAATGTCTTATCCTCAGGAAGCCTGTATTGGCTCCCAACCTTCATTATGCTCCCAGTTAGGGAGTTCCCTGACCTTCTTCAGGGCACTTTTCATAGTGATATTTAAATTATTAATTTGTGTAATATTTTGTTAATGCTTGTCTGCCTCATTGGACTACAGACTCTTCAAGTGTCCAGTTTGGATTTATTTTGCTCCCCATTGTGGTCCCAAATCCAGGCAAAGTCTAGTAGGTATTAGGTACTTGATAAATGTTTGTTGATTGACTAAATGGATGAATGGCTATCTCCCCCAGCCCCCTTGAGAGAGCCCTTACTTGCTATAGCAGTGACATATTTTAAAGACTACATTTTTCTTTAGACCTGAAGTAAGAACCACGTATATAATCAAAAGAAATATGTTGTGGTCTCTGTGGCCATTTTTTTAAAGGATTTTATTTATTTATTTATTTGAGAGAGAGAGAGCAGGATCAAGAGGAGGGGCAGAGGCAGAGGATCAAGCAGATTCCCCGCTGAGCAGGGAGCCCGATGTGGGGCTCGATCCCAGGATCCTGAGATTGTGACCTGAACCAAAGTTAGGCGCTCAACCAACTGAGTCACCCAGGCACCCCTCTGAGGGCATGTTTTAAAAATATATTGGTTTGCTCTAACCTGTCATAGCCCTCTTTAGAGCTTTAATTTGTTTCTGATTTATAGACATCTGAGAGGATGGAAGCTTATGGTCAGATGACAAAATAGACTTTAGTGGAATTGATGGCCACATAATAGCTAAAGGAGAACTGGAGTGTGGTTCAAATACCCCTTCAAACTTTTGCAACTTGTCAACTTATCACAGGCTGAGAAAAGGGTTTTTAAAAATTATTATTTTTAGGTTTTTAGTCTCTCCTCAAAAATACAAATATAATGGACTAAACTACAAACATTTTCACTAGAAGCCTTTCCAGGTACTGGAGTAAAACAAGTGTAACTACATTTCTTTCTTTCTTTCTTTCTTTCTTTTTAAGTGCTTAAATCGGGGCTTAAACTCACAACCCTGAGATAAGACCTGAGCTGAGATCAAGAGTCAGATGCTTAACCAACTGAACCATCCAGGTACCTCCATTTCCTTTTTGTGATCTGAGCCTCTTAACTTTTAAGAAGAGAAGTGGGGAGTTAAGCCAAGGACATTTCTTCCTTTTCTGTTGGGTTTCTCTGTGAGAATTCTTTGACTGTACTCAGCCACTCCCATTTCCAGCTTCCTATGGTATAGATGTTTGGGAGAAAAGGCAAAATCTGTTTTTAGAGACCTCTATTTAAGAGTGAGTTCAGAAACCCCCACTTTAATAGCTTTGAAATTACTGCCTCTGATCTATTTCAGGGCAGGTTTCCATCTTTCTGAGATGACCCTGGTGGTGACAATCCTACCCAGACACTCAGGGCTCTAGTTCCTCTACCCATCCTGCCTCCACAGAGCATACAGCCATCATGCTCATTCCATCTAGATTGTGGAGATGAGAAAGCTTGTCGTGATCAAAGCTCCTTAGCCCCTTTCTCCTTTGGATGTTTGTGGAACTATAAGGCCTTCCCTAACCAGGACTCTTTGTGTAGGAACTAAAAATGGCCAACTTACTATTGTCAATGGTCAAATGATAAAAAATAAGACTCAGCATATTTACTGGTTAATAATGTTTAAGAGACCTTTTCTAATACAAAAGTCCCTTCCAACATCTGCCTTACACTCATAATTATAAGCTGGCTGGTGAACTATGTTTTTACAAAAAATATGCTGTGAAAAAACATGACTCAAAGCTATCTCACATGTCTAAATGTTGGAACACATCCCTTTCTCACTGGTCACTTATTCTATCTGATATTTAATAACCAGAAAGTAATATTCTAAAAAGCCTATAAGTAACCAAATGGATTTCTCAATACCCATATATTAAGTTTATATAGTATTTATATAGTCAAGATCTTCAATTTGTCCCTGTATATTCTTGCTGTGTACAAAATTTTAACAAGCTTAGGAGTATGTTTTCCCAGTTCATAATATATTAGAAACAATATATCAGAAAAGAAAACCCATTAGAATGAGCAGGAAGTCATGGTGATGGCCATATTGTGATGGAGGATGCAGAGAAATAAGAAAAGACATATTCAAGAACTTTAAATAAACAAACACCAGAATAGTCCAGGGCCATTTTATACAGGAACATGGGCCTTTCCACTCATATTAGAAAGCATTGCTGTATTACAACCATGCAGGATAACAGGGTGTTCATGGTGTTGACCCTGAACTGTCAAGCAAAATAAAGAGACAAAATCATGACAGGTAACCTCTGTTTAAGAGGCAGATAAGTATTAATATATGTTAGTATTTTCAAAGAAAATAGTTATTCAAAGGTTCTAATGGATAAGTTATGGTTAGCTGAAAAATTCACTTATGTGAAACACCATACTTTGTGATAATGTCAAATAAATGAGGTGAGTTATCTGGTAAGAGTTGAAGAGTACAGCTAATACAATCTTGCTTTCATAGACATACTGAAATATTCATGAGATAAAACTTCCTCAATAAAATTTAATAATATATTATCTCTGTTTCTAACATGCCCGGAGTTGGGATTAGGGATAGAGAGAGAGAAAAAAAAAAGGTCTCTATCCTATATACAAAATGTTTGCACCTGACTCGTTACCTCCAATTTGTAAGATATGGGAAAGATAAATTCTCCTATCTGTGTAAACTTCAGACAGTACAATTAACAACAGAATGACTCAGTAAATGTTTTCAGTAGAATAGAGGAATTGCATTTAAACAACCAAAACCAGGGGAAGAAAACCTTAGCATCCTAAAGAGTTTGGCTTATCATATTTCAGTATTGCATTTAGGAAACAGAAAGGTACTCAAATGCAGCATGCATTGGTTTAGATTCACCTGGTTTCTCTGTAAGAGACACCAAGGATATTTTCTCTTTCCTTTTTACTAGATTTGTCTTTGTCTGGCTTCTTGGGTACTGTGGAGATAAGTGCTTTGAAATTACCCAGAGAGAAGCAGATTAGTGGTTTTGTTTTTCAAATATCTTAGTAAAAGATTTGAAAACTATTATTTGTAAGGTTGTAAGTAGATACTTAATGAAGCATGGCAAATTGAGTATCCCTCCAGACACACTGAATTAGCAGCATGGACCAAAGACCTACAAAATAAAAATATTCTCAGCTAAAGTCAGAAGTTCTCAGGATTCCTCATTTACTTCTGCTTCCAAATTTCACTCCTGGGAATGATCCTTGTTGTCTGCTGAACACATTGTTTTGAGTTTGCTCTACCTCGAAGCCCATGATGGAGGCTCTAAGGTGCTGGTGGAGCACAGGCAATGTCTCATCTATTCAATTTGGGGAGCTTAGCACAAGCTATTCAGAGTCCCAGGGTCTAAATCATTGCACATCTCTTTCATGAATCCTCTACCTGTCCAGTATGATATGTATCTGTAGTGACGCAAGAATGAGTTAGTGATGACGGCTTGAGCTCTTCTAAGAAGTCAAGGAAGACTCTGGAGTGCTGTGACAAAAATTTGCTGATGGAAAAAAGATTTTTCCACTCAGAGATATCCCACCCTACTCCTGTCTGTGTGCCACAAATTCAGTGGGTGCTCCTTCATTTTAGGTCCTCCCTTAGTGGCCTCCCTTTATATCAGTTCTTTTTCTAGCTCTGATGCCATTGAAGAGAGCCCATTTCTTTTTCCACATTTGGTCCACTTGCTTTGGGAGGGACTAAGCTCTTGGAATCCAGTTTCCATATAATTCTCTGTAATAAGAGACTACCTCCTCCCCACTCCAAGTCAGTGACTTCATTGTCCTAGTAATGAACTTAAATTATTGTGTACTACCTCAGAATGTACCCCGCTGGCTTTTACCCATGATTGATGGGGGAACTGTAGCTCAAAATGGTGCATGGAAATAACTACTGAATAATTTTTCTAAGACATTAGTGTTTAATGCATTTTCAAATGTTTGATCTATTGTGAAGTTTAAAATGGTCCTGTGTAGAAAGTACTACAGGGATTCGTTGTATCATCCTTATTTTACAGATGAAGAAATTGAAAGAAAGTGACTTATCCAGTGCTCATTTCATCAAGTGCCCTCCTTAATGCCCAAGCACTGGATGTTATATGCAACTGATGAATCACTAAATTCTACCTCTGAAACTAAAAATACACTCTATGTTAATTAAATTTGAGTTTAAATTTAAAAAAAAGAAATTTTCTAGAATTAAAGCCTTGGATAAAAAAAAGTGACTTATCCAAAGTTACACAATTAAGAATTGGCAAAAAGGGGGCTCCTGGGTGGCTCAGTTGGATAAACATCTGACTCTTGATTTTGGCCTAGGTCATGAACTCAGGGTCCTGGGATTGAGCCCTGTGGCCCACTCAGTGGAGGGTCTGCTTGTCTCCCTCTCCCTCTGCTCTCTCTCTCTCAAATAAATAAGTAAATCTTAACAAAAAAAATAAAGAATTGGCCGAAGGAAAAATGGACTGAGGCCTTCTGTGTTTGCCATACTTTCTATTTCTGGCTGCTGGCTCTCCTGGCCATTCTAGAGCATCATGTGAAGCTGCAATATGACAACAACATTAACAACAGCAAATCAATGCATTCCCTCAGATGTGAAGGTGATAGTATGGGTCCCATGAAAGATAGGTGCAAAACTATTCATCTTCTTGCCCCTCATGTGAGAACGGCAGACCTCTTCCAAGCTGTTTGGGATTCATGAGTGAGGAAGCCTTGAAATGAGGTAAAACTAACTGGTCCCTCTGGCAATGAAGTCTTTAACCTGATTAGCATCAGTCTCTATCTAATCAAGACAATCATGTGTAATGAATAGATTGATAAGCTGCTCACATTAAAGGGTAGAGAAAACCAGAAAATGCCTACAAATGTGTGGTATACCAAATTAAAGATATGTTATGTGCCCTTACTTATTTGAAATCTTCTGAAATAAATAAGTTTATTTATATTTCTCTTCTTTGGAGCAGAAATTCTGGAACAAAACTGGCAAAGGCAAGGCACAAATGACTGTTCCTGGGACTCCTGCCTCCCCTGCTTTCCCTCATATTACAAACACATTTCAAAGGAATCTTAGCTTCCACACTCCTGTGGTCCTGCTAGCTCAATTAGAGGGGCCAGCCTGGCCTTTCCCCCTATGCCCTGTGGGAATACCCTTTGAGATCAGTGGGGATCCTAGGGCTGAGTGAGAGAATAGAATGAGAAACTGGCTTCAGGGGAATATTTGATCTCAGAGTTGGGTCATGGTGAGAGCAGACGCTGCCTGTGAGGACAGTTTCATGCCAACTGAGGCGATCAGCCTCTGCCAGGCTGATTGCAGTGGAACGCAGACGTTTACCTTAGCTAAACCTTGAATGACTGCCTGTGTATCCTCAATGAGCATACTCAGGGAGTCTAGAGTTCCAGACAGTCATAATGCCAGGTCTGCTTTCTGAAGCAGGAGGTTTGTTCATACTGAGGTTCCATACTCAAGCTTCCTGCTGAAAATGTTACAGAGAACAAGTGCACCATATAACAAACCCCAGAACCTGATTCAGTGGCTGAAACTACAGAATTGCTTCAACCGCACCCCAACTTTATCCCCACCACCACATCTCACCTAGATCCTGAGAGTACTGGCCTTTTCTTCTACTGGCCATACTGACTGAGAGAAGAAAGAGAAGAAATAAAGATGGAGAGAGATGAAGAAATGAAGAGTGAAACAGTGCACAGAGGCAGAAGGAAGGATGAGAAATGAGGCAGGTTTCTGAGTGGCTTGTATACCTGGGGCAAAAACAAATATTAAAACAAGGCCCCATGCCAAACAGAAGACTTTTTTTTTTCCTTTGTATTCTTGACTTCAGACAACAAAGTTTCCTTCAGTAAAGACCTTGCGCTTATCCACAAACACACACTCAAGATTGATCTCACTACCTCTAGTCCTTGGAACTATTACTGATGGCAGTCCGGTTCATAGAAGTGCTTGATGGAAAAGCAAAGTGCCCATCCCTCATTGAGCTTCAAGGCATGCCCTATCCTCTCCTCCTGTGCTAATAAATGACCCTTACAGTATACACAGAGTCACTGTCCATCTGATATCCACCATATAGACAGAGCCAGCCTCTCTTTGAAGTACTTTAGTAGCAGAAAATAATGGTACAGAATATGGGGAAAAAGAAGGAATGGGCTAGATTGGATGAAACTCTCCATCTCTATTTGGTCTAATTTTTCAGAAGCAAGAAGAAGATTGAAATATGAAAAAAGTAAATAGACATTGTGTTTGTCATAAACAAGTGAAGGAAACTGTAACATTAGAACCCATTCTGCTATGAGACAATTGTGCAGAGTCCTTATAAATATGGCTATGGTTCAATGATTGACACCAAGAAACCTCATATAAAAAGACACTGGAGGAAAACAACAAATTAAGGTCCATTTCAACTTGAATTTATGAAAAATCATGGTGTCTCACTTCCAAAAAAAGGAGCTTCAAAAATATTTTTGGCTCTCCTAGGCTGGGAGAATTAGTTTTGCCTAAATAAAATGGCATTAGTGTCAATCAAATGGCATCATTTAGAACTATTATCAGGAGGTAAT
This sequence comes from Neomonachus schauinslandi, assembly GCF_002201575.2. NCBI lineage: Eukaryota > Metazoa > Chordata > Mammalia > Carnivora > Phocidae > Neomonachus > Neomonachus schauinslandi. Next base: position 118,348,789 of record NC_058409.1, read on the forward strand.
GAAGACCATCTCCAATGTGGTCTGCAAGATTTTTTGGAAACATTTGCTTCTGTAGCAATGCATGTTGCTCCGCATGATCCACATGAGTTGTTTCCATTTTCAAAATGTAGTACTCTGCTGGGACAGAATTGATGGAATAAATTATTTTCTGTAGTTAATGCCTCAGGTCAGACACCTTCCTGAATCAAGTATTGTTACTGGCAGAATTGCCTAAAAGCATAATGCATGACTCATGAGCACATATGGCAATGATATTTAAAACAGGGCCTGGGAGTTGAGTTCCATTTTTACTTACTGTGCCATTTGCACTAATGAGGGCTTCACAAGGAAGACCAGTACTGCCTGGGTAGTTCTAGCCATGCCTAAGGGTGGAATGAAACATCTATTAACAGGAAGTCGTATTACTCAGTTACTCTTATGAAAACAAAAAAGAAAAACATAGTGTTAACTTTTTTCAAATAGAGAAAAATAGAAAAATATTGACTTACTGTTGCTTACTGACTTCATTTTTTTCCCCACCATACTCTGTTAGAACCAGGAGGGCCTGAGCACAAGGCATGATAGGATGTGAGCAAAACCTGGGTTCAGAGAGAACCACCTGGTGTCATTCAGGCCCAGAATCCATGGGGACATATCAACTCAATTCCAGTGGAGCTGAATGTCCCATCCAAAGAGAGTGCAGTATTGTGAAAATCTCCCAGGCTACTCAGGGGCCAAGTGAGCATCATCATGGCTCTAGAGGTGTGACCATGGGAGGGGGAAGACACTGGTTTTCTGGGGAAGCCCATTATCAAGATCCATGAGGGGCCTCAGAACCTACATGAGCAGTCAGTGTGCTTCCTTTCTCACCCCAGTGGCTGTTGTCATCTCCCCCGTGCTTCTATTTTGCAATTGCCCCATCCCTCAGGGTCAGGGCAGGATCAAATCTGAGCCAAAGAAGATTTTTTAATCTAAAGTGACATTGGGGGGTGCCTGGGTGGCTCAGTTAGTTAAGCGTCTGCCTTTGGTACAGGTCATGATCTCTAGTTCCTGGGATAGAGCAGGGAGGCAGGCTCCCTGCTCAGCGGGGAGCCTGCTTGTCCCTCTACCTCTGCCCCTCCCCCTGCTTGTGCTCCCTCTCTGTCTCTCTCAAATAAATAAATAAATAACATCTTTAAAAATTAAAAAAAAAATAAGTGACATTGGGGCTGGGGTTAAAATGAAGCGAGTAAGGTGAATCATGCAAGTGCAGAATCAGACTTTGTCTTTATGTAAAGTTTCAGATTTTATTCATCATGCATTTGGGGGAATTGCTTTTCTAAAAGCAATTGCATAAAAATATTATTTAAAATTATCCTGATTACTGAGTTTTATTGAACATCATTAAATTTTGTACCTGAGCTGAATGCCTCACTTACATCCCCTTGGTTTCATGTTTTGACTCTGGCTGTCTTAAGGTATGATTTAAACAGTAACAGCCCAAACTGATGTTTCTCCAGTGGGTGCTCATGGAGTTTAAGGAATGGTATCTTTAGGTGGTATGGGACAGACACTTTCTGCCATAAAACATAGATGAGATGGTAAGAAATCAACAATTTTCTGTGAGTTTGATTTCTGTTAAGCATTAGCCATCTCCTCAAGGACATTTTTATATATGAAATTTAGTTAAAATCGATTGAATTTCTTTAAAAGTGGAAATCAAGCCCAGTCATGTTCCATGGACCCAGGCATGGGTCGATTTAGCATTAAAAATATAGGAATCCATTGCTCTTGGATTGAAATGAATCTAGTCATTTTTATCATCCTCCATTTGCTTGGCAATGAAAAGCCTTTTTGAAGCATAAACATAATGAATGGTTCAAAATTAATTTAAGAGTTATTAAATGAATTTGCATCTAATACAATAGAAACATAGCAGCAAGGAACACTTTTATGTAGAGAAATAGGAAGTCTGTCCTTCAAAGGAAGGCAACTTGGAGTGGCTTCTTACAATATAGCCTGTGTTCAATCCCCACTGTGGTCAGTAGGCATCAGGCCTTCCAAGGGTTGGGCTGGGTCTAGGACAAGTGTGAACACAGTCAAGGTTTTTCTTTTTTTGTAATAACCTTTTCCTTTTTACATTTTTCCTACCCCTTTTGCACCCTGTCTTGATCACTCTATAGGCTCCAGCTAACTACTTGTGCTCCAGATGCTTCTCTTTGCTTTCTATTTCTCCATCAGTCAGGACTGCATTTGATTGCAGGTAATAGAACCCCAACTCTATTAGGTTGGTCAAATATGGGTCTGTTTTCTCACATCCAGTGAAAAGGAGTTCATGACTGATAAGGATTATTTTAATCTAGGCCTATTGTCACCCCAAGCAAAATTGGATCAATTAAAAAAAAAAGAAAGAAGGAAAATAACTATTGGTTAGGCAAATAGTAGCATCTGCCACACACTTCATTAAATCTGACTGTTCAGTGCTCTGTTCTTAAAGCAACTAATTTGGTCCCTAAAAGGCATCAGAAAATCTGTTCTAAATGCTTTAAAACATAACATCCCATTTAATCCTTACAATAATCTTATAGCAGTTAGGTTTATTTTACAGAAAAAGTCAGAAGCCTAATGAAGTTAAATGGTTTACTTCAAGTTACAGAGTGCATGGCAGAGCAGGAACCCAAAGCCCAGCCTTTGGCTTTAAGTCTAATACTCTTTCTGTTATACCAGTATGATAAACAGATCTGTGCTTTATATTAATGGTCTTCAATGTAATTGTTGGAATTTTACCTCTTTCTTTTAGTGACCAATACTTTATATCAGAGGAATGATTTTAATCATGGGAATTTAGGAACTAGGTAGCTTTTGAACAGGCAGGATATAGGCCTCAGCTGATGCTGGAGGCCTTGAAGATAATACTAAAATGGGTTTTATAAGAGAGGCTGACAAATATCTCCGTGTTTTTGGTGGATCAATATGAATCAGGATGAAGTGGCAAAAAGCATTGCTTATTCAATCCTTGGTTATACCTCAAATTCTGAAAGGTTATGAAATCCCACCATTACTACAAAGGAAATGTGTTTATGATGAGTGGATCACAAACTTACAACTTGGAGGGCAAAGGCTAAGTGAACTAAGCCAGACAGAGAAAGACAAATACTGCATGGTATCACTTATTAAACAAACAAAAAAAGTTGAACTCATACAGGCAGAGAATAGAGAACCAGTTGGTTACCAGGACCTTGGGGGTTGGTGAAATAGGAAGAGGTTTGTAAAAAGGGAACAAACTTCAGTTATAAGATGAATAAGGTCTAAGGATCTAATGTATAACATAATGACTGTAGTTGATAACATGGTGGTGTATAATGAAAATTAGAGAAAGTAGTAGCTAAATGTTCTCAAACACACACACACAAAGGTATACATGTGAGGGGATAGATGTGTTAACTCCACAGGGAGAATTCTCACAAATGTGTGTGTGTGTGTGTGTGTGTGTGTGTATGTATGTGAAATCATCAGTTTGTACACTCTAAATATCTTACCATTGTATTTGTTAATTATAGCTCAATAAAGCTAAAAAAATTAGAAGAAAAAAACCTTCATTACAATGAGACCAATTATGCAAACATTTATTTTTAGGATATTTATTTGCTTTCCTATTACTTGTTTTAATTACTTCAGTTTATGGAATGAATGTGCTCATTTCTCCAAAATATGGAACCTGTAACTTAGGTATGTGGCCACCAGATATCATTCTGCGTTAGAGTCACATTCATGAGTAGAGCATGAGCAGTCTCAATAAAAATATAGTAAATCCTTCATTGAAACAGTTAACTTAAAAAATATATATATTGTGTAACCATTAAAGTGTATAAATTTTTAGAATAGGATTTTGGAAATAATTATTGATATGGTCTTTCTTGTATTGTTAGAGGATCTCAAGATGGCTTTGTTCCATCTCAGGCATCCCATCTCCTTCCTGGGGTTTACATTTAATTTACATAAAAATCCTTCTAGCTGTGGAAGTATGTCTCTCCTCTCTACAACATGTTTCTGTTTCATGTTTATATGAGATGTAAAATCTCAGCCATATTTAGATTTTATTTTTCCAAACATGTCTAAGTATAGCACACATTCTTAAAACAGACATATTATGTGGTTTTCAACCCATGTTTTTTTGACTGATTTCATTGCCAATGACATTTTCAGTTTGGGTTTAATTAATGATTTTTTTTTTTTTTTTTTTTTAGTGGATCAACATTGCTAGGATAGTAGCATCCCTGAAGGACAGAATTTTTTTTTTTTAAATTACATCTGTTTCTGACTGACAAAAAACCAGAGTCAGTTTCATATTTTGATGGATTTGATCAAATACTAGATATCTTCACTCAAGTTTTTTTTTAAAGATTTATTTATTTATTTGAGGGGGGAGGGGCATGGGGAGAGGGAGAAGGAAAGAATCTTGAGCCGACTCCCTGCTGAGTGTGGAGCCCCACGTGGGGCTTGATCCCATGACCCCCAGATCATGACCTGAGTGAAATCAAGAGTTGGTCCTTAACCGACTGAGCCACCAGGCACCCCTTAACTCAAGTTTTTGAATAAATTTTTATTATCAGAGGTGTTCAAGTAGTAACTGTCATTTTACCGTTCTGCGTCTCATTTTTCCCCTGTTTTGCAACCACTCTGTGTGTGTGTATGTGTGTGTGTTTCCTAGAGTTCTTGGTTGTTTTTGTTTTACTTCAGTTTCCAGACAATTCTTCCTTCTTCTTCCTATAACCTTTGCTGTGTCCCTGCCTTCCTCTACCACACCAAAGACATGTTCTAGCCAATCCATTTGCAGTGGTCCTTCTTTTCACACTCATACCACACATCTTCACTGCACAACCAGCTCTCTGCATTATTCAGCAGACTTCCATGTTTGCCGTTTTCTTACCTGATGCCCAATAACCAAATGGCATTAAAAGCAGCTTGGCTTTTTTTTTTCTCTAGCTTTACTAAGATATAATCAATAAAACTGTATATATTTAAGGTGGACAATGTGATGATTTGATATATATATTATATATATATGGTGAAATGATTATCACAATCAAGTTAATTAACACATCCATCCCCTCACATAGTTACCATTTGTGTGTATGTATGTGTGTGTTGTGAGAACATTTAAGATTTACTCTCTTAGCAAATTGAAAGTACCCAATACAGTCATTGTGCTGTACATTATATCCCTAGAACATCTTATAGCTGAAGGTTTGTACTCTTTTGCCAAAATTCCCCCTTTTCTCCCAAATCCTGCCCCTGGCAGCCACCATTCTACTATTTTGATGAGTTCTACTTTTTTTGCTTCTACATATAAGTGAGATCATATAGTATTTATTTTTCTCTAACTTATTTTATTTAGTATACTGTCCTCCAGATTCATCCATGTTGTTGCAAATGGCAGGATTTCCTTCTTTATATGGACAAAAATATTTATTTATATATATATATATACACACATATATATATATATACACACACACACACACGTATATATCTATAATTAATCTATTTTCTTTATCCATTCATCCAAGAACAGACACTTTGGTTGTTTCTATACCTTGGTTATTGTGAATAATGCTGCATTGAACATGGGAGTTAAGATATCTCTTCAAGATACTGATTTCATTTCCTTTGGATGGGGTGCAAATATCTCTTCAAGATTCCGTTTTCATTTCCTTTGGATATATTCCCAGAAGTGGGATTGCTGGGTCATAGGGTAGTTCTATTTTTAAATTTTTGAGAAACCACTATACTGTTTTCCATAGTGGCTGCACCAGTTTACGTTCCTGCCAACAGTGCACAAAGCTGCCCTTTTCTCCACATCCTTGAAAAAAATCTTGGCTTTTTTAATCCTTTATTTTGTAAGTTAAATTAAAAAATAAAAAAAAAATTTGTATTGTCAAAGGATGGCTGCTTTTCGTTTAAATGAGTAAAAAGGAAAGGGGAAAAAAGTAACCAAAAACAGCTCTCTACCTAAGCAATGAATCTTTGTCTTGTTCTATAAATATCTAAAACTTGAATCAAAAGGGATGAGCTGCTCCTCTGGATGCTGATGATCCTTAGAGTGGAATCTTATGGACGGATTGTTCTGAAGATAAGCTCCTCAGATCCTCCAAAAGTAGTTTAAGTGTATGGGGGTTGGGGAGGGGCGTCTGGGTGTGTGTTATTACATTAAGCAGCAAATGACATCGTTTTACTGAGGATACAAAGAGGCCACAACATGTCCCTCTGAAGGGAATTTATTGCCATTCTTCAGGTTAATGTTTTTAATATTAGAGTATTTATTACCAGTGAGGTAATTTTTAAATAAATCAATTTGCCACTTTATTATGCAACTGTAAGAGAGTCCAGGCCTTCGCATGTCCCTGGAGCTCAAGCTTAACTCTTGGAGTTGGCTTTAAGCAATTTCATTGCCTTCCTCCTTTATTGGGTTGACTAGGGTATATAAATAGCATGGTCTCTGGTAGATAGGGTTGTTCTGGCAGCTGCATGCTTGTCTAATAATGCCCTTTCTCCTATCACTGCCTGGGGTTCCCTTTTTTCCCCCATTGTACTGCTGGCATCCTTGATATACACGCAGGCAAAATTGTCCAACTGACTTAGACCTTTCCAGGTCCAAGTGGAGACCAGGGAGCACCCGAGTGGCCTCCCTCTATCTTCAGTCACTGAAAGTGGATCCTGTTTTTTGAAAGTTTCTCCAAGACTGACATGGAAAAGCTAATGGTCAAAGAACTTAAGTGTATTTGTCGTGTTTGTGTAGTGAAGGTTGATTGGCTTGGGATCCAGGGGCACTGATAAAAATAAACCATAAATTCAGCGTGTATCAGCGTGTAAGTAGTGTTCCCATGAAGATCAATATGCCCTAGAGAGGACCATTATAGGAAAGTCCTGAGGACTTTCACCAGCAAAACAATCTGTGGGACTAGCATAACCCTGAGCTGAGATACACTCCCAGTCTAACATAACCAATTAGGAGCCATAGAATGTAAGAATGACAGGGACAGATGGGCCTATCACTCCATTCTTTACCCTTGGAGGCCGCTGGGCTCTCTGGAGGTTAGAAGGACATTCTAATAGCAAAGATCCTCAATTCCAAATACCTCTAGGAAGAAAATAGGCCCATCCTCCCATTTATGTGATAGTTGGGAAGCTTTTACCACTTAACCAATAATCCTCTCCTAAAAGAATGGCACACTGGTTATGACCTCTGGACCAGTGTTGTCCCAGGCAACTATTTTTCTTACAATTCCAGTGAACAGCTCCTGAGATTGGATTTCATACTGATAAAGAGTAAGGTTATTGGGATCTTTACTAATGGTGCACTTATTATTTCCTAAGAGTCAAGTTTATGAGATCCCAGCTGTTAGGAACTGTGATGGTTAATTTTATGGTCAAATTGCACCATGGGGTGCCCAGACATTTGGGGAAACATTATTCTTCTGGGTGTATCTCTGAGGGTGTATCTGGATGATTAACATTTAAAGTGGTAGATTGAGTAAAGCAGATTGCCTTCCCTAATGTGGGTGGGCTTCATCCAATCAACTGAAGGACTCTATAGAACAAAAAGGCTGACTCTTCACTGAGTAAAAGAAAATTCCTCCTGCCAGATGGCCTTTGAACTAAGACATTGGCTTTCCTGCATTCAGACTTAACTGAAACATTGGCTCTTCCTGTCTTCTGGCGGGAACTATACCAATGATTCTCCTGGGGCTCCAGATTGCTGAATTACCCTGCAGACCTGGGGACTTTCAGCTTGCATAATTTGCATGAGTCAATTCCTTATAATAAATAAAACTCTCTCTTTCCCTATTTTATGTGTATATATAGACATATAGAGTTTCTCCCACTATCCAAAAGTAGAGCATTCCTAGGACATCTTTTGTAAACCAAAATGTTGTAGAGCAAAGAAGCAATTACCATTAATTTATACGGAATTTTTTTTTTTTTAGTGTTCCCAAACTCAAAAAGTAACCTCTCTTAGCCTTTTCTGATACTTTAGGATAAATATTGCTGAAGGATGCACAGAAAAGTCAAGATAAAGCACAGATGCTCAAAGACACAGTTCAAAGCTCTGGGGCTTAATGCCGAGATGCTGAGTGTAGTTCCTGGGGGAGGAGCCTGGCCACACTCTGGCTGCTCGGGATGCAGGCTGCCTCTGTAAGGGCTCCCCCACCATCGTGGCTCCCTACAAAACCCACGCTGAGCACATTGTCGCTGTTTGCTTTTTTTTTTTTTTGTAAAAGTGAAAATCTTCAGATTTTTTCAGTTAGCAAAACTAGGTACTAATATAGGTCTTTTGTAAAAGCGAAGTGGTATAATGTGAACTTTGAAAAGCGGAGGATATGCACATCCTGTTGGTTCCGTTTCTCTGGAGAACTGTAATACAGGAATCAATCTCGTTTCCACTGAAATCGGTTAACCTTCTTTGATTCATACTTACGGGTTTCTTATATACTTATATGTTTATATATATAAATATATGTGTATAGAGAGAGTATATACTTACTCATACTTCTCCGTTTCCAAGTGCTAGAGATAGACACGGCCTAGTGTTGTACAGGAAGAAAATTCCTAACATGCGGCGCAGGGTCTGCGTCCTGCCTGAGACTCTTCCTTCAGATGTTCGGAAGCTCATGACAGCTGCCCCTGCAGTCAGGCAGATAGGGTCTGAAGCTTGTCAGAGGACCTGACAGTGTTCTGCCTCTTGTGCCGGGACCTAGAAATAGTCTGCTACTTGGGCTCTGTGGAAGGAACAGGCGGGAAGAGGAGAGTGAGGAAGGGAAAGAAACAGGGATGCTGTGGACGGTTTGTACTTGTTTAGAATTGGCTTACAAATGGGGTTTATGGCCTCCGGAGAGATTGAGGGCCCTTTCCTCTGGTTGCCTCCACGCCTCTTTCTCACAAACGGTTTTCCTTCCCCTCTCAGCCTTGGGGACAGGTAACCGAGTCTGGGAGACAGCAGGAAAGATCCAAGTTCTGCAGTGACTGTGCCTCAAACCCTCTCTAGGCCGGAGAGGTGAAACTGCGGGGAGATGAAGGACCTCTGCAAGAGGAAAGTCTTTGTGGATTCTGACTCTTCCACTGTTACTTTTTGTCCTGGTTCCCCGGGAAGGGGGCCCTAATTTCTGGAGCTCCTCCACAATCCCGGCCACGTGCCCACGTACCAGCCTCTTCCACATGCTCATGTGTTATTTGGGTCGCCTCCCCTGCCCCCATTCCAAGGGCAGTCCTCCCAGAACCCGCTAACAGTGATCCATCCTGCCCATACAGTGCAAGCACCGATCACGTTAACAGGCTTTTTTTTTTTTTTTCCTTTTAAAGGTGCCTGCTTTATATCTTCATTCTCTCAAACAGGAAGAAGAGAGATGAGTTACAAGGGAATTTGAGTTTATCAGCCTCTGGACACCAGTGTCTGTGGGGACTACTGCCCCAGACACCCCACTCTGATTCATCCACAGGGCGGGAAGCTGGTATCCGGGGAGGGGGGCCTCTGCCTGCAGTGGCCTGGGGCAGTGTGGCCAAGGTCAGGGGCACAAGGAGATCAGCAGGAACGCTGTTTATATTCTGGAGATTTGAATAAACATTGTTAGTCAGCAATAAACAGTGGGGTCTCCATTGGGCAAGACCTTCCTTTTTATCGTGTCTGTCTACCCTTTTCCCATGCACGGTCACTTACATTGGCATTTGTAGATAAGAACAAAGTGTCAACCAAAAATGACTAAGAAGTGGTCCAAAGAACCCATTGGTTCTTAGGAACACTGTTACCACCTCTGCTCCTCTTCATCCCGTTCAGGGTGCTGTGACCACAGAGGTATCCTGGGCTTACCCTCTGAAGCGCTCATCCTCCCCAGAAGCGAAGATGGCTCTTTCAGACTTCCTGCCTCTGTGGGACAGTAAACACGATACACCCACCCTGGGGAGACAGTAATCCAGTGGCATAGTGTTCGAGAACTGTTTTCCAGTTGGCACTGGAGCATTTTGCGAAGCCAGCTCCCTAGCTCCTTTAAAATGGGCTCAGTATAGCATCTCCTGAGTTCTGGAAAAGGGTCCTTCATATGACTTCATCTAATTTTTCTTTTATTTAGTGACAGGAAATTTTCTCTTAATTCTTTTCTTTCTCCTTCCTACCTACTTCCTAGTCTCCGTTCCGATGTAAAGTCCAAGAGTTCTCAAAATTTCCAGTGTGAAGAATCACATGGGGTGTTTGGTAACTATCATGATGCTCGGGACCTACCTTCAAAAGATCCGGAGTAAGTACAGGAATTAGCATTTTTTTTTAAGGTTTTATTTATTTATTTGAGAGAGAGAGAATGAGAGAGAGCACATGAGAGGGGGGAGGGTCAGAGGGAGAAGCAGACTCCCTGCCAAGCAGGGAGCCCGATGCGGGACTCGATCCCGGGACTCCAGGATCATGACCTGAGCCGAAGGCAGTTGCTTAACCAACTGAGCCACCCAGGTGCCCCAGGAATTAGCATTTTTAATAAGAGAAAATTATGGTGCAGGAGTCCTCAGCCTATAGTCTGAGAGAAACCTTTTAGCCTTTGCTGCTCGACTTTGAGGAGCTATCTGTGACTATGTAATATCTGAGTCCATTTTCAGCTTCATTGCTTTGTATTTCACTTTTTCCATTTTAGGATTTTAAAAAACAAAACCAAAACAAACTAAATGCAGAATGCCAGAAAATCTTGCCACTCTCTTATCACTATATTGAGTGAATTTTTAAGATGTAAAAATATGTATCTAAACATTCCTGCACAAAGTCAACTTTAAACCAGAACTTTCATTTCAACAAAGATAGGATTTAAGCAAAAATTTAAAGGAAAAGAAAACTTTATCATGTTTACCCTTCTGATGTTAAAATCCTACAGAATAAAATATATTTGGTAGGGGTTAGGATGTAAATGGAATTCTTATGAACTAAGTAAGACTTTTTTATCCAACCTGAGAGGTTTGTCTCTGTCTCTCTGTGCCTTGGTCTCTGTATCTCTCTTTCCTATTTTAATTCAGTGAGAGAGGAAATTATTTTTTCCCATTGGATCAGGTTTTCTGCATTCAGAGTATAAATGAGTCCCATGATGGAGTTTATTTTCAGGGACACATCAAATTATTAGTTGCTCCAACATATCAGAGGGCAAATTTTGCATTTTAAAAGTATTATTCTGATTAAGAAATTGAGAGATTCCTGGAAAAATTAGATATTGATTAGATTTGATTTCACATGTAAATAAAGGTTTGTTAATCAAGTGGCATTTTAAATACTCTGAGGATTTTGGATATCTTGAGAAAACTTTTAACCAATTTATTTGTTAAGTGAGCACCAATTTGTCATATGAATAGCATGCCCAATTTAGCCTATGTATATTTTGGTCATCTATACACTCTATCCTATTAAAGTCAGGTTCAGAGTGTCTTGTATGAATATGGTCATGAGCAGATGAGATGGAGATGAGCGTGGCTTATCTGGAGAATAGGAAGGAAATGGATCTTGCTGAAGGGGGTGGGGAAGGAGGAAGGGAAATGACATGTTGCATGTTAAGAACTGAGCTAAGTCTTTATGTCTGCTATCTTATTTAATTATCAAAATCCTGCCAGGTAAACATTATCATTATCCTTATTTTATGGATATAAAAAATTGAGTTTAATTAACTTGCCTAAAATAAAATCACAGAGATGGTAGGTAGCAGAACTGGGATTTTAGTCCACACCTGATTCACAACTCCATGGTCTTTCCATTGCCCAGTGGCTCACTCTTGGCATGATGGAGGATAAGCTGTAGGATCCAGAATGATTACACTGAGGTTCTCAACCTGTCATTTATTCACAGATTCAGCTATTTCCTACTTTAAATAATGTATAAGGCTCTTTTTTTTAAAGACTGTGAGAGACAGAGAGACTGAGAGAGAGTGAGAGAGCACGAACAGAGCACGAACAGGGCAGAGGGAGAGGGACAAGCAAGCTCCCTGCTGAGCAGGGAGCGCAACTCAGGGCTCAATCCCAGGACTTTGGGATCATGACCTGAGCTGAAGGCAGACACTTAACTGACTGAGCCACCCAGGCACCCCTGTATAAGGCTCTTTCAACAACCTTCATCAGTTAATCTTGTCAGCCCTGGAAATCACCCACTTCTGTCCACCAAAATGCATAGGAGACCAGATCATCTAGGCAAGAAATTGGAAGTGACCTGAAGGGATTATATATAGTCCATCTATTGCTCTGCCTTAAAACTGTCTGGCAAAACTCTCAATGGCATAGTCGCATACTGCATATGGTCTCTAAATTTATTTTGTAATAGCTTTGTGAGTTACAACTGTATACAATAAGCTTCACATATTTAAATTGTGCAAGTTGATAGTTTTCACACACACGAATCCATAATCAAACTCAAGATAATGAACATATTTATCACCCCTTTGTAATTACTCCCTCCAACCCCTAGCCACCTTGACATGCCTAGACAACCATGGATCTACTTTTCGTTAGTAATGATTAGTTTTATATTTTCTAGAATTTAATATAAAGGAATTGCATGGTGTGTACTCAGTTCTGTCTGGCTTCTTTAACTCAGGATATTTTTGAGATTCATCCATATTGTGTCAGTCATTCACTTGTATCAGTAGTTCATTTCCCTTTTATTGCTGAACAGTATTCCATTGTATGGATATATCACAATTTATTTATCCATTCACCTGTTGATGGACATTTGTCCCCAGTTTTTGACTATTACAAAAGTGGCTATCTTTTGTAATAATAAAGCAAGTCTTTATATAAACATGCTATTTTATTTTATTTCACTACCACTACATTCCTAGAAGTGGAATCATTGCATCATATGGTAGATCTAAGAAACTAAGAAACTTCCAGAGTTTTTCCAAAATAGTGGTACTATTTTACATTCCCATTGATATCATGTGAGAATTCCAAATTGCTGCATATCCTCAAAAATCTTGATGTTATCAGTCTTTTTAAATTTTAGACATTTTAATAGATATGTAGCAGTAGCTCATCAGGGTTTAAATTTGCACCTTCCTGATAGCTAATGAGTTTGAACATCTTTTCATGCATTTATTTGTCATTCAAATATCTTCTTTGGAAACATGCATGTTCAAAACTTTTGCCCCCTTTAAAAAATTAGGTCATGTGTTTTCTTATTATAATAATAAGAGACTCTTTATATATTCTGTACATAAGGTCCTTGGATATGCAACTGCAAATATATTCTCCAATATGTGACATGTCTTTTAATGATCAGAAATTCTTAATTTTGATGAAGTTTGATTTATCAAACTCATGCTTTTAATGTTGTACCTAGGCAATCTTTGTCTAGCTCAAAATCACAAATGATTTCCTCCTATTTTCTAGAAGTTATACAGATTCAGATTTTACATTTAGGTCTATGATCTGTCTTGAGTTAATTTTTGTATGTGCTATGAATATGAATTCAAGCTCTTTTTTCTTTGTTTGCCTTTCTATATCCAGTTGTGCCAGTACCATTTGTTAAAAAGAATATTTTTTACCCAATTGTCTTTGCACATTAAAAAAAAATCAATTGACTATAAATGTAAGGGCCTATTTCTGTATTCTCTTTCACTTATGTATTTATCCATTTTGATACCAATAACACATGGTCTTTATTGCTGTAGCTTTATAATAAGTCTCGAAATCAGGTTGTATAGGGGTACATGGGTGGCTCAGTTGGTTAAGCGTCTGAGTCTTGATCTCAGCTTGGGTCTTGATCTCAGGGTCATGAGTTCAAGCCCTGTGTGGAGCCCACTTAAAAAAAAATCAGGTAGTGTAAGTCCTTAAAATTTCCTTTTTTTTTTTTTAAGTTTTGGCTTTGGCAAATTCTTTGCATTTCCACACAAGTTTTAGAATTAGCTTGTCAACTTCTACAAAAGGCCTTTTAAGATTTTAATTGTATTTGCATTGTATTTATAGATCATCTTAAGGAGAACTGACATCTTAACAATATTGTCTTATGACTCGTGAATGTGCTATATCTCTTTCTTTTAAGTTTTAAAGACATTTAACAATATTTCATAATTTTTGATGTAAAGGACTTGCACATCTTTTGTCAGATGTATTCCTAAGTATTTCATATTTTTGATGCTATTATAAATCATATTGTTTTTTTAATTTCAATTCCAAGTTATTTGTTGCTAATACATAGAAGTACTATTGGCTTTTGTGTACTATGAACTTCCCCAAACTCACTGATTAATTCTAGTAGATTTGTTGAGTTTCCGTAAGCTTTATTACGTAGAGGATCATGTTGTCTGTAAATAAGGACAATATTACTTCTTTTACAATCTGAGTAGCTTTTTATTTTTATTGCTTCATTAAACTGGCTAGGTTCAATAGAATAGAAGTTGTTGAATAGAAGTGGTGACAGTAAACATCCTCAATTTGTTCCTAATATTAGAGAGAAGACATTTGGTCTTTCACAATTAAGCGCCAATACTGGATGTAGATTTTTGTGAATGTCCTTTATCAGGTTGAGGAAGGTTGCTTTTATTGCTACTGTGCTGGGAATTTTATTAATCATTGTCAGATTTTTGTCGAACACTTTTCTGTGTCTACTAGAATGATCGTTTGATTTTTTAAAAAATCTATTAGTAGTATTTTAAATTATACTGATTTTCCGTTTATTAAAACAAACTTGCAACCCTAGGATAAATTTTACTTGGTCATGATATATTATCTTTTTGATATATTATTGGATTTTAGTTGCTAACATTTTATTAAGAATTTTTGCATTTGTGTTCACGAAGAATATTAGTCTAGTTTCAGTTACATTTAATGTGATTGATATGCTTGAATTTAAATATACTGTCTTGTTATTTCTATTTTATTCATTCCATCTTTATTTTTTTCTCTATTTATGCTTTGTTTTGGATTAACAGAATTTTTTAATGATTCTGCTTTATCTTTTTTGTTGTAACTCTTTGTATTGATATTTTTGTTTTGTTTCAGCTTCTAGTATAGATCTTCAACCTGTCACAGTTTACCTGCATGTGGTATTTTATATATAGTATAAGGACATTACAGCAGAATGCTTCCATTCACTACTTCCAGATGTTTTCCTATTGTTATTAGACATTTAACTTATATATATGTTATAAGTTCCACAACACATTGTTATTTATGCTTTCAATGGACAACTATTTTTCAAAGAGATTTAAATAATAAGAAAAACATCCTTTTCTCTTTTTCAATGGAGTTACCATTTCTAGTGTTGTTCATTCATTTTATAGAACAGATTTACTACTGGCATCATCTTTTTTCTTCTTGAATGACCTCCTTTAACATTTCTTGTAACACAGGTCTGTTGGTGATAAATTCTTTCAGCTTTTGAATATCTGAACAAGTCTTCTTTCCACCTTCATTTTTGAGCTCAAGGTTGATAGCTTTTGTTTTCTTTCTTTCTGTACTTCAAGGTGTTGCTCTACTGTTTTCTGGCTTTTCTTATAGAAAATCTGGAGTAATTCTCATTTTTGTTCTTATGTATATAACATGTATTTTTTCTCTGGCTGCTTTTAAGGTTTCTTCTTTATCACTGTTTTTAAGCAATTTGATTATGATGTACCTTCGTGTAGTTTTCTTTATGTTTCTTGTACTTAGGGCTCATTGAACTTTTTGGACTTGTGCATTTATAGTTTGCATTAAATATAAAAATATTCTTTCATTGTTTCTCTTTTGTCACTTATTTTTCCTCTGTCATGGAGACTCTAATTACACATAAAGTTTGGGAAGCTTGAGGTTATCTCAAGGCTTGCTGTGGCTATTAAGCAATAAAAATGTGTGGGTAATATGACTAAGGGACTGGCTTTTAAATTTTATTTAATTTTAATTAACTAATATATTTATGTAGCAGTGTGCTAGTGGCTTAAATATTGGATAGTGCCAGTGTAAGGATGAAAACAGACAATAAGCAAATAGAATTGTCTAGTGTTGGTAAATGCTATGAAGGAAAATAAAGTCTGGTAAGAGGTTGGAAGGAAGGCTGAGATGAAGGTGTGGTGCCTTCTTATGTGAATGTTCAGGAAAGGCCTCCCTGAAAAGGTGCACTTGAACAGAATCCTGTCAAAATAAGGGAGCAAGGCCAGCATTTGTACAGAGAAAAAGAAATTTTTTTCAGAAGGAACTTTAATTGCAAAATCCCTGACAGGAGACATGCTTGATGTGCTCAAGAAACAACAAGGAAGCCAGTACAAATGGAATAAACCTAAGTGAAGGAGAGTGATAAAGACAAGATCAGAGAGGTATTGGAGCTCAGAGGTAAGCCTTTTGTAGGTCATGGTGAGGACTTGGAATTTATTCTGATTAAATGGAGAACTATTTTATGTGTTGAGCAGAAGGGTGACATGATCTGACTCACATGCTCCTGCATGCTCCTGCTGATGTGTGAAGAATAAATTGGGGAGAGCAAGGGTGGATGGAGAAAGACTGTTTAGGAAGTCCTTGTACTAACCTGGAGGAGACAGGATAACTACTCAGGGTGTTAGGGGCAAAAGTGTCACGAAGTGGTCACATTCTAGGTATATTTCGAAATAGAGTAGGTAGGATTTGCTGAGAAATTGCATATGAAGTGGAAGATCAATAGAGAGGTCAGAGATGACCTCTAGCCATTTGACTTAAACACTGGAAGGCTGGAATTTTATTTACTGAGAAATGATTGATTGTATGAGGAAGAGGTTTGCAGGCAGGAAATAAAGCATTCAGTTTGGACATAAGTTTAATTTGCTTTTTTACATGCAAGTTTCTACTTTGAATCAGTACTTGTATAAGAGACTGCAGTGGAGTCTTTGGACTCAGTGGAGTGTTTGGTCCAGAACATAAAAGTGTGTGTGCATAGGATTTAAAGCCACGGAATCAAATGGGATCCCCTAGAAAGTATTTATAAAGAGGAGAAAAAACTCAAGACAAAGCCTAAGTTATCAACTCAATGCTTATTTACCCTGCTTGGACCTCTGAATGCCACAATACGCCTTACTTGACTTTCTTGGCTTCTTTACTACCTGGAATTACCTGATAACAATGGTGGTCTTTTCATGCAATTTTGTATGTTTTTGTGGCAATTTAATGCAGTGACCACCTAGGTAAGATTGAGCCTGGAGAGAGGCCACAGATCACCCTCAAAAAGAAAAAAAGCATTTACTTCTTAGACAAAGTTAACACTGGGTTAGGGTTACTAGGAGGGCTATGAGCTCCTGAATAGGATGAGCCTAAAGAAAATCATTGATCACTTTAAGGACCAAGTACTTTCCTGGGCACAGGGGCACTGTGTATGGTTGTGCATGCTGTGCATTGGCCAAATCAAGGGGGTGCCTTTCCCATCATGCACATAGATTTTATATTTACTTTGACAGTTTTCCAGGAGATGGGAGGAAAGAGTCTTGAGGAAGGGATACATTTTTTATTTTGCCCAAAGGCATCACATTCTCTAAATGCGATGCAGATCCTGGGCCCCCCAGTCCTGGAGGATAGCAGCCCTCTTGGAGGTCAAAAATTCAAATGTGAAAAGGGGGCCTTCTGATGAAATCTCTTTCGTGTTCCTGCCCCAGTCCTAACAGGATACAGATGTGATTAGGGATAATTCCTCCCCAGTACAGAGGAACACAATCCAACCTGATGATTTTGATACTAATGCTTTGATAATTTGACAACTTGTAATTGTCTTTTTATAAGCTTCCGGGTTCATCTATTCCTCTTTCCTCTCACAGATCACCAGAATGCAAGTTGAGAGAAGTATTGTGGGAGAGTAGATTGAAGAAAGGATTGAAAACTCACAGATTTGATTTTAGGCCGGCTCTGCCCTTAACTGACAAGGCCTTGGGCAAATCACTTGATATCATTTAATCTCATTTTCTGCCTTTGTAAAATGAGGAAATTTTACGTGCTGATTATCAAAATCACTTCTGGCTTTAAGATTTCAAGATTCTGAAATCTTCCATAAGATTCTATGTAGGGTTACCTGGGTTAAAAAGATAATGCTGTTTTTTACATTTTTTCCTGAATAGTATCAAAGTGGAGAATATGAAGATTTAAATGATATCCCAATATTCCGGATTTAGAATAGCACAACCTGAGACCTGAGAATATTGTTCTGGGTAAATGTAGGTTTATGAGGTGTTAGGAAATTCTCTCTCAGTCTGTACTATCCATCATACCCTGTTGTGGAGGAAGAGCAGTTGACTTTGAAGATCAGTCAAAAGTCCTGGGTGGAAGTTTCAGCTCTTCCACTTATTAACCGTGACCTTGAACAGTTTACTAAACTTCCCTGACACTCTTCTTAAATGGGAGTGCTAACATCGACTTGAAAGCATTACTGGTTAGACTAATCAGGAATCTGTTTTTAAGAGCTCTTGGTAAACTGTAATATGTTTTACGCATTCATGGGGCTATTAGTATCATGCTGAGGACAGTTTTCCATCACAGAGAAATATCAACAAGTGAAACACACAATCCAAAGGTATTGTTTGATAAAGAGCCTCCCTGCCACCACAGCAATTTTCTCTATATCATGGAATGTTATCTTCCCCAAATCCCCAGGAGGTGAGTTTCATTTTGCCAGTTTTAAAGGTAAGGAAGCTGAATTATAGCTAAGTATAGTTCAATTTTATATTATCTTTGAAAATGGTCATAAGTCTAGGGGAGGGACACTTGATTTTATTTTTGTCCTCTACCACATCATGCAAGAGGATTCCATTTTGATAATTTAATGGTATGTCTTTATTTCTCCTGTTCCTCCCAGGTTCTCAGGGTTACATTTGCATTCACATTTTTTTTTTAAAGATTTTATTTATTTATTTGACAGAGAGAGACACAGCGAGAGAGGGAACACAAGCAGGGGGAGTGGGAGAGGGAGAGGGAGAGGCAGGGTTTCTGCCAAGCAGGGAGCCTGATTCAGGTCTCCAGGGAGCGTGATGCGGGTCTCCATCCCAGGACCCTGGGATCATGACCTGAGCCGAATGCAGACGCTTAACGACTGAGCCACCCAGGCGCCTCTCCATTCACATTTTAAAGGCGAGATTTATATGAGCCACAAACATGAAGTGTGTTATGAAAGAAGCAGACACAGAGCGTGGCTCATTCTTGATTCCCATATAAGGGGAACAAAGACAGCCCTTCTGCTTCCTGCCTGACTTAGGCAAAGTTGGTGAGGTTTATTTTAGATATTGCCAAATGTTTGATCTTTTTATTAATATCTTCTATGCCTACGTAGCAGCCATCCCCCAGAACTTCAAAAGCCATTTGTAGTCATTATTTCTTAGCATGCTGAGTGAGACAGGCATGGGGCAGGTGGTGTTATCTGCCTTGTTCACATGAGAACTAGAACTCAACATGAGGCCTCCAGGCTGTTCTGAGGATGATTGAATGATCCAGGAGCAGATCTCAGTTGTTTACTCAGAATCAATACTTGCACCAGCATAATTATTAGCTGGAAAAAAAATCATTTGGGACCAAGAATGGAATAGTGGAACTGTATTACCGACATCCAAACACATTATTTCTTGCTGCTCAATACTAACCCTTCCTTTTACTCAAACAAGACTTTACATATTTTGAAGCACTTAATCATCCATACGTGCATGTACCCACTCCATCCATCCATCCATCCATCCATCCACGTATCCGTTTTCAGCATAGCACTTATTATATTCCAGGTACTCCCCTAGGTCCTGGAGCTCCAAAACTGAAAATTACTTATTCCTTGCCCTCAGGGATCTTACAATCTACTGGAAACAGACATATTCATTAATAAATTCTCCAAAATGAAGCAGATTCTGGACAGATGCATGAATAGGAAGCAGTGTGGTAAATAAAAAGGGGGAAGTGATTAATTCTATCTGGGGTCAGCTTTCAAGAGCAGGTAAGTTGTTTTGCAAACAGCAACCCATGGGGTGTAAAACCCAAACAGGCATTTTAAATTATGCTACCATCAAGCTTTAGAGCCAGGCTTCATAGACTTCAATGTGCAGAAAATCACCTGGAGGGCTTGTTGAATCATGAATTCCTTGGCCTCCATCTTCAGCAACTCAGATTCACAAGTCTGAGGGGAGTGAATTTCTAGCCACCTCCCACATCATGCTGCTGCTGTAGCCCTATGGACCACACATTGAGAACCGCTGGTATAGAGGTAGACAGACTTTGGAAATCACTGTTTTAACCAAGTGATACTCATGGGTCATTTTTCTAGGACCATACAATCTCAGAACAACAGAGAACAATGAATAAAGGCTCTCATTTTTTTAAAAAAGAGGCAAATGTGACCTATACATTTTCAGTGATTTGCAGATTACCTAGTTAGTAGCAAAGTTGACTCCACATTGCTTTACAAACTGATTTCTGATACATTTGCCTCATAAAGCTGGTCTTCTCCATCTCCTAGTTATAGGTTTTAGTCACTTTTATGAGTATTGAGGCGCTGATGGAAAAGTGGCTTGTGCGAGTGGGTGTGGGCATCCATGTCCAGACCAGCTGCGAAGCAAATACCAGGATGAAGACAAAAGGCCAACCTCCATGGCAACAACTTTCAGAAGGTCCTGTTTCCTCAGCTGTAGAGACTTTACAGGAATCTGTTTAGTGCAGCAACTGTACACAATTCCAGAGCCATCTTCTGTGTACCTCTATTTCTTTTTTTTTTTTTTAAAGATTTTATTTATTTATTTGAGAGAGAGAGAATGAGAGACAGAGAGCACGAGAGGGAAGAGGGCAGAGGGAGAAGCAGACCCCCTGCTGAGCAGGGAGCCCGATGTGGGACTCGATCCTGGGACTCCGGGATCATGACCTGAGCCGAAGGCAGTCACTTAACCAACTGAGCCACCCAGGCGCCCCTGTGTACCTCTATTTCAATCGGAAATGACTGCTTCTGAACTTTGATACTTCTTGAGAAGTTTATAGATAGAGCAACTCTTGTTCATTTAGACCTGAGGTTAGAGAAGTAGGGAAGGCAGCAGGGAAGGACTGAATTAACCGATTTCTGGGTTTCCATCACTTTCATAGTATAGTGCTGTTTTTATTTTGTTCATAAATTGTGTAGGAGACCAGCCTCATTTCTTAACTGGGAATGTTGTTCAGCCTCTGATCTGAGGGCTCCTTAAAATCTGGACCTTGTCTTCTTTTTGCACTCCTAGGGCCCTGGTATGGAGTCAAGCCTCAGGAACTGCTGAATGGATGAATGAACTGTGGATGTATGAATGTGCCCACTCAGAGTACTGACTTCTCCCCAAAGCAGCAAAACCAGGCTTAGGGCTAGTTTGAGGCAAAACCATGAAATTAGTAAGGTTTCTTCCTCACCCACAGATAATGAATCATTTAGGGGCCTTCCAGCCCTCCTTGGTCACCCTTCCTAACCCTTTTAGGCATATGGTGCTTCTGTGTGGCTCAGTGGTGCTCATGGTGTTTCCAGGGAGCTTTCCACTTACCTCTTTGTCCTTTTAAGTGTGTGTGTGTCTTATTTATTTGTTTGTTTAAAAACCCCACATAACATAAAATTTACCATCTTAACCATTTTTAAGTGTAGAGTTCAGTAGTGTTAAGTATATCCACATAGTTGCGAAACATATCTCCAGAGCATTTTCATCTTGCAAATCTGAAACTGTATGTCCATTAAACAAAGTTTTTTTTCTCCAACCCCTTAGTAATTACCTGGCAATTACAATTACCATTGTACTTTCTGTTTTATGAATTTGAGGACTTTAGTTATCTTGTGTAAGTGGACTCATATAGTATTTGTCTTTTTTACCTGGCTTATTTTACTTAGCATAATGTCCTCAAAGTTCACCCAGTGTTGTACCATGTGACAGAATTTCCTTCCTTTTTATGACTGAATACTGTACCACTGTATGTATATACCACATTTTGTTTATTTATTCATCCATCAGTGGACATTTGGGGTGCTCCCATTTTTTGGCTGTTATAAATAGTGCTTCTATGAGCATGGGTGTGCAAGTGCCTCTATGAGATCCTGCTTTCAATTTTTTTGGATATATACCCAGAAGTGGGATTACTGGATCATATGGTAGTCCTATTTTTATTTATTTATTTTTTTTGAGGAAGTTCCATACTCTTTTCCCCAGTGGCTGCACCAGTTTACATTCCCACCAACAGTATACGAGGCTTTCCTTTTCTCTAGATCCTTACCAACACTTGCTATTTTCTGTTTTGATTTTGATAGTAGCCATATTAGTGGGTGTGAGGTTATGATATTGTGACATATAGCGGGAAATATATATTTGTTCTTCATCCCATTTCTGGCACAGAGCTCCTAAAAGCCCTGGAATTTCCTAAATGATAAGAGGAATAAATGTGTCTTTTGTTATGTTAATTTGGTGACTTTTTGACCCCACCTAAGAATGGGAGCTGGTGGCCAGAAGAACCAGTCATGTGACTAGAGAGTTGGAGCTTTCAGTCTCTTCCTCTCACCTGCCACCTCTGGGGAGGGTGAGTGGCTGGAGGTTGACAATGGTCAGTAATTTAATCAATTGTGCCTATGTAATGAAGTTCCCATAAAAATCCAAAAGGACTGGGTTCGGAGAGATTCCTGGTTGGTGAACATGTGGAAGTGCCAGGAGAGTGGTGGTACATCTAGAGAGGACATGGAGGCTTTGCACCCTTTCCCCATGCTTGCCCTATCCTTCTCTGGCTCTTCCTGAGTTACATATAATAACTTATAGATATGTTATATATATTATTTATATATGTTATATATAATAAGTCAGTGATCTAGTAAGTAAATGTGTCTCTGAGTCCTGTGAGCCACTCTAGCAAATTAATTGAACCCAAGGAAGGGGTCATGGGTACTTCTCATTTATGGCTAGTTGGGCAGAAGTACAGATAAAAACCTGGACTTGCAACTGGCATCTAAAGTCCAAGGTAGAGGTTGTTGGAACCTCCAATTTATAGCCAGTAGGTCAGAAGCACAGGTGAAGGGTTTTCTGAAGGGTGCAGGGACTGGGGGACAGTTAAGGACTGAAGATTTAACCTGCTGAACCTGATGCTATGTTAATGATAACATCAATTTAATTAATATAATATTAATAATATTAATAAATAATAGACTATGATATTGCTTATAATATTAATAGTAATATAATAATCCTTATTGAGCACTTACTATATGCCAGATGTGGTTCTATATTAATTTCTATAACAAATACCACCGAATGGGTGGTTTAAACAACAGAGATTTATTTTCTCACAGTTCTGGAGGCTAGAAGTCCAAGATCAAGGGGTTGGCAGGGTTGGATTCTTCTGAGGGTCTCTCTCCTTGGCTCACTGATGGCCTTCTCCTTCTGGCCTTCTGGTCTTCACATGGCATTCCCTCTATGTATGTGTGTCTTTTTTTTTTTTTTTTTAAGATTTTATTTATTTATTTGACAGAGAGAGACAGTGAGAGAGGGAACACAAGCAGGCAGAGTGGGAGAGGGAGAAGCAGGCTCCCCGCTGAGCAGAGAGCCCAATGCGGGGCTCGATCCCAGGACCCTGGGATCATGACCTGAGCCGAAGGCAGACGCTTAACGACTGAGCCACCCAGGCGCCCCCTATGTGTGTGTGTCTTAATCTCTTCTTATAGATTGACCTAAATTATTGACCTAATTTTACCTCAATTACCTCTTTAAAAATGCTATCTCCAAATACAGTCACATTCTGAGTTACTGGGGGTTAGGACTTCAACATGTAAATTTTGGAGAGACATAATCCAGTGCATATATGAGGTCTTACAAAACCCTGTGAGATATGTGCGATTATTCTTCTTATTCTACTAATCAGAAACTGGGAGCATGAAGCAGTCAAGTAACTTGCCCCTGATCAAAGCTAGAAATGGCTCAACCATAATTTGGATAAGGCAGCCTAGTCCAGAGTCTGTGCTATTACTCACAAAACTATACTTCTTCTGTTATTTGATTTGTAAATTCTGTGCATGCTACTTTGATGAAAATAGAAATTAATAAACATGTGAGCAGGGTTTGTTTTAAAATTTTATCCAGAGCCAGTCTTAGGGTTAGAAAAATGCTTGCTGATTTTATGCTCTAAAGACTACAGGCCTCTAGCATATGGGGGTAATTTCTGCCCATGCTTTCCTCTGGTGTCAACTTCTTAAAAATTTCTTTGGCTGTGATTTCGTCTTCAGGAGATGGTTTCAGTGGGGCCTGTTTTTACCTTAATACCTGGGAGAACTGGGCTCTTTGGATGGAACGTCTTCAGTGTGTACATCCTGAGTAGATTATGGCATCTAGAATTCACATTGCCTCCTGTTCATGCACAATCCTGAAGAGCCGTATCCATAGTTACCAAGTGGCTTTAAAGTGACTTGCTCCAAAGGAAATTCCGAGCTGAAGCTAGAAGACTGCATTTGGGAGAGAATGGAAAAGGAAATTAAAAAGAAGGGAAGGAGTCAAGCAGTTGCAGGAGGTGGGGAAGATGGGAAGTGAGCTAGGCTAAACTGGAAAGAGGAGCAGATTAAGTGGGCCTGCCTTTAAGTTGAGGGAAAAAATCACCAAATCTATCTTAACTGAATTCCATTCTTGCTTTAGGGTTTCCGTATTGTATAATTTCTATTACATTTCATAGGATTTCTTATTCTAACATTTCTGCTAACATAGGCTTTTTATCCCCCGCCCCACAACTTTTGCAAGGTAAGATAATGATTATTGCTATGTATTGACCTACCCGGCATTTGACAGGTGATCTATGCCTCATTTTTCATGTCTTGTGCAGGGGAAAGGAAAGCAGATAAAAAGAAGCAGACCTTCTACCAGCTTTTAGTGACTCTAAGAATATTCCAACTTAATCCTTTAAATCTATGACATAAATAATTATAGAAACAGAGGAAGAACAAAAACACTGATAGGAGCTCAAAGGAACAAGTGCTGAGGTATAGAACTGCCTAAAATGCCTTTAGACCTTTCATCCCTTAGCTAACACCATCTGTTAACATGCAAGGAAATTCAGAGGTCCCTGGGTTATAGCTGCAGGTATAGAGGTGCCAGATGGAACTCTCTTAGCAGCTGTGGAAGCTAGGGAATAATTATTTCTCCCTGTATTTTATGGCCTCAAGAGTCCTCAGTAGATGTGGCAAAAATAATCAAAGCCAGATGGTTCTAGGGAGATGTTGCCCATGGCCCTTGGGCCCCTTTGCCTGTTCTCTGCCCTCTTGTCCCAATATATGACCAGTAAGCCTCAGATCCACTTAGTGAGTCATGGTGAATATAAATTTCAGGGATAAACCACTTTATTGCGACATTACTGGTACCCTAATGAGGGTGGGGTCCTGTGTATCCAGGGCATTCTACTTTAGAAACTGTCATGCATTTACTCTTTATCATGGACAGGTCTTTACTTGTCATATCCTCAGACATCAGCAGTTTCTGAACTGTTCACAGTATCCCTTATCCCCAAAACTAGCTCTGGGCTGTTTCTCTGCCCCATGCAATCAATTTCTTTTCTTGAGTTATGTAACAATTCTGTAGAGTGCTTGTGTATTCTATTTCTAATATTCTTTCTTTAGATCTTGATGGCTGTCGTGTACCTTCAGGAACCCTGAGGAGGCTTGTACCCATCTAGGCCTTCCCAGATGAAAGCTGACTTGTCAATTAGGTGTAGCTAGCACTGCTCCACTAATTCTTTGTTGCTCTTTGTCTTGTTGGAGCAGGCAGCCATAAATGCCTTCAGATATGAGGAGATTTCTCATTTGGATCCTTTATCCTGATTCAACACCAAACACAATCATCCTAATAGAATTTAATTTAATTGACCAACAAGGTGATGCTATGTATGTCCATTTATGCTGCAAACTTTAATTGTATATATATTTTTCTAACCCATACACTGCATGACAATGAAGTGCTGCAGGAGAGAGAGCACAATACAGTGAAGATGCAGTCCCAGCAGCAGTTTGGGAGTTGGATGGAATTGGCTCATGAGAGCTGACTTTAAATATTCAGGAATTTTTCATGTCGGTAGTTAAAGCTTGAAATCAGCCAGTGTGGGAATATTTACACCATGAAAACTGGCAAACAATATAAACCAGGGCTTTCCTCCTCCCTGATCCTGGAGAGATGGCTTACCCATAAGAGACTAGGTGAAGGAGGGGAGAAGTATGGAAGGATGCATATTCTCCAATTTCTAGAGGAAAAAGTTTGTAAACAGGGCTGTCAAAAATGCAAAAAAAAAAAAAAGAGAGAGAAAGAAAAAAACCAGTAATGCAAATTCTGCAACAAGTCACAGTTCAATTGGTTCTCATAGGGTATAAAAATTACAAATATTTAATGAAATTAAAAGTGTAAATATATATTTATATACAATTAAAGTTTGCAGCATAAATGGATGTGTGTGTGTGTGTGTGTGTGTGTGTATACACACACACACATATATATATATGGCACTGCTACAATCCAGTGATACATGCTTTTTCAAACATCATAGACAAAAATGCCTAGTATTCCCTGAACTCAGGTTGCTTGCAGTTGAGTCTGGATAGAACAGCTATTGCTTAGCTAATAGTATGTTCTGAAAGATGAATGACGTTAATACAAATCTTCCCAGCAGAACTGGGGAAGACATCTTCACTTTCTCTCCCATACTTACAGACCCCTTTGAAGCGCTAGTTTATCACATAAAAATAGGGCTTTGTTTTTCAAGGGGATGACTTCAAAGAAACATTAGTACTTACAACTCCCAACTCAAAAACGTGTTCTCCAAAGTTTTTCGTCAGGCCTCAGTCCCAGTGGTTTAATGTAAGTGTTGATATTTTAAGCCTGTAGCAAATTTGAACTTCAGCCTTTTCATTGCCTAGCCATCGAGGTAAAGATACCTTTCAATTATATTTCTGTGTTTTTAGTACATCAGTCCCTTGAGATTTTGTGCTTATGCTTACAGAGTATGTCACTGAGCTTTTCTCAGTAACACACACCAAAAGATAAATTTATTCATCTAAACCATAACCTGATGCAAAAATACTGCAATTAATAATTCACTGGATGCTTTGGCAACTAGTTCCCAAAGTGCCCAAAAAGTCTGTTCACTTTGTTATCTTCTAGGAACTCAAGGGCTCCGGGAGCCTCTGCTGCTTGTCCCAAACCAGTAACAGACGGCTGAGAACGGAAGTTAAAGAGTAAATGGAACACCTACAAAATGTTAATCTCTTGCCACCAGTTCAAACCATACCCAGGATATGAAATTCAAAATAACCCAAAAAGGTAAACAATGTAAAGCTAGTCTCCCTCCGAGCCCTAAATTTATGCTCTCACACCCTGTCCCCCATTTTTAAATTAAATTATGTAAGATTTTACCTAGTTTTCTTTTTAAAAATCTTGAGTTTATTTATTAGTTTTATGATTGTTATAATTTATTAATTTTTACTACTATGGTAATTCTTTTTTGCTTTCTTTAAGCTTATTTGTCATTGAATACTAATTTTACAAATTGTCTTTTTTTCTTCATTGGTATAAGGATTTAGGGAAATGAATATAGCTTTAGTGGTATTCTTTAGTTCTGTTTTCAGTAGTATTACATTCTAGATATTCTACAATTTCATTTTTGATTTCTTTGATCTACAAATAAGCTTTAAAATAACATTTTAAAATGGATAAGTTTCAATCCCTGGGTAGGAATTTCTAGCTTCAACTTGAGAAAGTAGTAATAACTGATGTGTGTTCAGTGTTTACTATAGGCCAGGCACTGCTCAATGTATTAAGAAGCATGCTTTATTTTACTTAACCTTCAAATTAAGACTTTGAAATAGTTACTAATATATACTTTATTATACATTTATTCCCTCCTCCTCAGCTCTCATCCCCAACCCCCTGTATTAAAAATAGAGACTGAGGCTTAAAAAAGTGGGAGGACTTGACCAAAATCACAACCTAGCAAGTGGCAGAGGAAAGACTAAAACCTACCCATTCCGAGCCCAGAGGTGGGTTCTTGACATTGCTGCAGGAGGAGAGAATCTCTTGTCCTGACTCATCAGTTACAGAGCGAGCTAGTCAGCTCCTTGACTGGTGAAACTCAACAATGCTGCTTGGGCTGAGTATCTGTGTAATGTCTCTTTCAGATACAAGTCACATTCCCAATCAGTAGGAAAAAAGAATGCTTCTTGAATCATTTCCCCCAAATGATTCCCCACTTAGACTTATGAATCTACCTACCTTAGATTAATCCCCACCTTAGATTTATTAATCAGCATGATTACATGGTGCACTGCTCAGTGTTACAAAAAGCTGTTAATTGATACGGTTTTTGCTGTATTTACACCCTTTGGTACATTCATTGTGGTAGTACTCAACTTGTGAAAGCGTATTGATAAGTATGCCATAAATATCTTCTACATTGAATTTCAAACTTGGCTGCACATGAGAATCACCCGGAGAGCTTTAAAAACTCTCAATGCCCAAATCTTATTCCAGACCAATTAAATCAGAAATCCCTAGAGGTGGGATGTAAAAATTAGATGGTATTTTAAAAATTGTGATGTCTCAGATAATGACAGTGTCTATGCTTCTGTTTCTAAAAAAATAAATACCATCATTCAACTCATTCTTCAGGGAGTGTTTATTTTTTTATTTTATTTTTTATTTTTTTAAAGATTTTATTTATTTATTTGAGAGAGAGAGAATGAGAGACAGAGAGCATGAGAAGGAGGAAGGTCAGAGGGAGAAGCAGACTCCCTGCCGAGCAGGGAGCCCGATGCGGGACTCGATCCAGGGACTCCAGGATCATGACCTGAGCCGAAGGCAGTCGCTTAACCAACTGAGCCACCCAGGCGCCCAGGGAGTGTTTATTTTTAAGTAATTTTTCTCTCCCCCAATGTATCTTCACTGTATAAAATTTAGAAAATAGTAATAAAAAAAAAATTAGACCACCAAAATATCAATTAGCGAAGTAATAATTAAGTGAAGCATAGGTATATTCATTCTCTGAAGATCTTCCTTATTAAGCCAGTGTTGATCATATAATTGTGTAAGTTCCAAATGATTTACTGTGACAAGTGCCAGAAAGGAAAACATAGGGAGTTATTAGAACAAATGGCGGGAGAACTCCTTTCAGTCTGGCACTCAGGATAATTTTCCTTAAAAAATTTGAGTTGAGGGGCGCCTGGGTGGCTCAGTTGGTTAAGCGACTGCCTTCAGCTCAGGTCATGATCCTGGAGTCCCGGGATCGAGTCCCGCATCGGGCTCCCTGCTCGGCAGGGAGTCCGCTTCTCCCTCTGACCCTCCTCCCTCTCATGCTCTCTGTCTCTCATTCTCTCTGTCTCAAATAAATAAATAAAATCTTTAAAAAAAAAAAAATTTGAGTTGAGAACTGAGACTTGCAGACTAAGAGTAGGAATGAATTAGGCAAAGGTAGGTGGGAAAAGCCCTTGGATACCAAGGTAACAGCATGGCAAAAAGCCATGGGGTAGTGGGGAGCACAACTTTTTTTTACTATTAAATATTAGGGTATCTACAGTGTAGTGGGTGGGGGAGTCTGTAGAGAGAGGCAGGGGCCAACTCCGTTAGACATTGCAAAGCATATTAAAGATTTTGGTCTTAAGTGCATTGGGAAATCATTAAAGAATTTTAGGCAGAGATATGGAATGATCAGAGTTGTGAATGATCAGAGAAGATCTCCTTGTTGCCATGTGGATAATAGATTGGAGTGGGCAAGGGGAGAACAGGAAGACTAAGTAGAATAAGAGTTGAGAGATGGTAGTAACTTAGACTGAGATGAAAGGTCAGAGAAGAAGAGGACAAATTAGTTATTTAAGAGGTAGAATTGGTAGAATTTGGTGATGGATTATATGAGAGAATTAAGGAGGAGAGAGGTGTCCAACAACTCCCCATTTTTTGGCTTTCATTTCTGGATAACAGAATGCTGTGTTCCCTAAAACTGGACACATGGGTGAAAGACTAGGTTGGAGTGAAAGGAGATGGATTCAGTTTGGGATAGGTTAATTCTGAGATGTCTTTAAGGTGTTCAAATGGGAAAAATAAATAACAAAATTTGGAGAGGCAAGCTAGGAGCTCAGAGGAGAAGTTAGGGCTATAGGTACAAATCTGAACATTGCTGGTTTGTGAGTGGTAATTAAAGCCTTGGGTGGTAGTGAAATTTCCAGAGAAGAAAGCATGGAGTAAGAAGAGGCTGGACCTGAGTCTTGAAGAATGCTAATACTCAGGGTCAGTCAGAGAAGGCTGAACTCACAAAGGAAGCTGAGGAGGACTGGCTAAGATGTAAGAGGAAAGTTAGGACGGTCTGATATCAAGGGTGTTTAAAGAAGGCAGGATGGATTTTTTAAAGAAGGAGCTGTTGGTTGTGCAAAATTTTGCTGATAATTCACCTAATATGAGGACTGAAAATGCCCATGTCTTTTAGCATGCGGAAGTAGGTCAATGGTAACCTTAGCAAGAGCCATTCTGGTGAAGGGGTGGGTGTATAATCAGATTAGGGTGGACTGAGGAGTGGGTGGGAAGTGATGAGAGACAACTGACGCAGAAAATTACTTAGAAAAATTTGGCAGTGGAGGGGAGGAGAGAGTTACAGTGGTTGTGGAGGGTCATGTGGCTGAAGGGAGTATTTTGATTTTGTGTTTTAGGATGGGATAGACTTGAGGTTATTTGAAAATTCAAGGGGCACCTGGGTGGCTCAGGCAGTTAAGCATCTGACTCCTGATTTCAGCTCAGGTCATGATCTCAGGGTCGTGAGATTGAGACCCACGTCGGGCTCTGCCCTGAGTGTGAGGCCTGCTTAAGATTCTGTCTCTCCCTCTCTGCTCCTCCCCCCCCCCCAACGTATGCACACACTCATGCACACTCTCTCTCTAAAAAAAAGAAAAAGAAAAAAAGGGAAACTTCAGAAAGGGGTAGTTCCTGAGAAGGTAGGAGAAAACAGGGCCTACCAAAAAGAGGAGGGACTGACATAGACAGGAATAAGCACATCCTTTCTTTCAGAGCAAGAGGAATTAGAAATGTGTGAGTATACATATGGCAAGGTATGTAGGTTTGTAACAGAGCATACAGGAGTTTATCTGTGAGCACCTATTTCTCTGTAAAGTAGCAAGGGAGGTTGTGTGCTGGGAGGGTGGTTGTGGGTTGTGGGGTATATACATATAAGTGGATGTGTTTGTGGGTGTGTGTATAGGTGTGTGCTGATGAGTTATGCTGAGGAAAGGTTCAGAGGGTTTAATTAGCGAGAAGGAAAGGTCAAAGGGGGGTGGGTGTGATTTTATTATTTTAAAGGTAGTATAATTTCATGCAATGCCAAGGTCTATGCGAGAGAGTGGCTAGGTGAGAAGGTCAAGTAAGGGAGAAGGGTGTTTGTTGAATTGGACAATATTATTATATTTTAATATTTAGCTTAAGATGAATTTTTCCATTAACGACACACTTAAAATCTTTTCTAAGGAAACCTGGTAACCTTGACAAGCATGTTACTGTAAGTAGGGCAGAGCTTAGAGTCCTGTTTACAGTTTTTTAAAAAGAAGATTTCTTGGGTGGTATCCTATTGAAACAACATTGACGGGGGAGGTGTGTTTGGTGCTTGTGAAGTATGAGTGGGCAAGCAGGTAGGTGAGCTCTAGTGTTCTTAGCCCTGTTAAAGTGGCTCACAGCTGGAAAGTTTGAGAATTGCTAAATTATTTTACCACACTCACCTAAAAAAATGAATTAATTGAGAACACTTAGTGATGCAGACCTGGATGATTACTGAATCATCTACAGAGCTTTTTCAAAATACACGCATCCATTTCCTATCCTGGAACTAATTTTCAGAATTTTTGAGGGGTGAAGCCCATGTGTGTTTGTAATCAATGGATTACGTATAGCCAATATTGAGAAACCACTGGAATAATGCTTAGTGCACACTTACTGCTTTTGCCTGCTTATATCCATGGCTTCTTTTTCTCATCACAGTGATGTGACTTTCCCCTGGGACACTATCCCTAACCCACTCTCAGTCTATGTGCTTTCGGTAGAACAGACGCTATAATGACTCCAGAGATAGCAGGTTATCCAAGACTGCTTGAGGTGGGAATCACATCTCTCTTGTTTTATAGACATTGGTTTACAAATGGCATAAGACCTAAGCCAAGGTGATTTTTTTTCCCAATCAGAGCTAATTCCAGGACTTTTGCTTCACTTATTGGCCCATTCTCTCAGCTGTGGGTTTAGACCAGGGAGGATGTAAGCAGGGAATTGCTGACAGTCATCTTGCCAACACGAAGAAAGTCTCTCTGGAAAGGGAACAACACAGAGGAAAGCAGAGGCAACATAAAGACAGAGACCAATCCTGCTGACAATATTTGTTAGATTAAGCCATTGCTGATTTTTGTTTTAATTCCAGTATAATTAACATACAGTATTGTATTTGTTTCAGGCATACAATATAACGATTCAACAATTCTATACATCACTCAGTGCTCATCATGATAAGTATACTCTTAATCCCCTATTTCACCCATCCCCCCACCTGCCTCCCCTCTGGCAACCACCAGTTGGTTCTCTATATTTAAGAGGCTGGTTTTGGGGTGCCTGGGTGGCTTAGTTGGTTAAGCATCTGCCTTAGGCTCAGGTCATAATCTCGGCATCCTGGGATCCAGCCCCGAGCTGGGCTCTCTGCTCAGCAGGGAGTCTGTCTCTCCCTCTCCCTCTGTGCTCTCTCTCTCTCTCAAATAAATAAATAAAATCTTTTAAAAAGTCTGGTTTTTTTGTTTGTCTCCTTTTTCTTTATTTTGTTTCTTAAATTCCACGTATGAGTGAATCATATGGTATTTGTCTTTCTCTGACTTATTTTGCTTAGCATTATGCCCTCTAGATCTGTTCATGTTGTTGCAAATGGCAAGATTTCATTCATTTTTATGGCTGAGTAATATAATATTCCATTGTATATATTTACCACATCTTCTTTATTCATTCATCTATCAATGGATACTTGAGCTGCTTCCATATAAGCCATTCCTGATTTTGTATTACATGAGCCTATGGTCCTCATTTTCTTAGGTAATTTGATTTAGGCTTTCTCTCACTTACAACTGAAGAATTTGATACCTAGAGGTTGGAATCTTGTCTACAGTGATGCTGCGGTTCTCCCATTTTTTAGATGCTCTCCTCACTCCAGGTCATGTGATTTTATTCTGGTGGCCTTTTTGCCACTCCAGCTCAGGAAATTTACATGCTCAGAATCTGGCTCCTGTGGCAGGGAGATAAGAAAACAATCAGATCAAGATGGAAGAACATTGATTCTCTATAAGATTATCATCTCTGGTGACACCCTAGACATGCTTAGACTGCTTGGCTCCTCTGGAGTCCTCGTTAACATACCCAAATACTTAAGGAACAAATGGCCTCAGTCAAAAAGAGCAATTTGGGTTTGAGAATGCTAGAAGTAATTGACTAGAACATTATGTTCTGAACTCAGGTTTAAAACATGACATAAATTAGACATCAATCTAAACATTTTTTTCTGTGTTGGCATGTTTCTTAAATTGTTCCTCTTTGTTCCTTTTCCCACTGGATGCCCAGTTTCATCAGATTATTAATGGTTTCTGAAATAAAGTGCTAAGTACTCCATGTCACAAGAAGAAGAATCACTTTATTTCCTAAAGTAATTTTGAAGAAATCAAGTTTTCATTGCAAGGAATATTGAGAACTATTATGATGTTACCTACCTCACTGAGCTCCCTGCTTCTGATTTTATCTTGAATGTTTAGCTCCTGAAACACCAGAAGGACCTGATTAGGAGACACATTTAATTTTAAGTTAGTCTCATACTCATAGATCCCAAGAGTCATCTAGGAGAAAAGTAGAATTATGCATTCTAGTTCACCTATTGTCTTGCTATTCATCAGGTAAATAACTTTTCATTTCCTTGAGAAGTCAGATTCTATCATTTTAGTATCTGTAGAAGAAATCACGGTAACATTTTCTATACCTGGACAGAACAATGACCAATATTTCATAGTACAAAGTCCAACTGTCTCATAAATTGAAATGCTAGTCAGTAGATAAAATTTGAAAATGCAGTCCAAAAGAGGGCTTGATAGAATTAATGTCCTTTTATTTCTTTTGAAAATGGTATTATCTTATGATTCCTGGTGAAGGTCATGTTTAACTGCTTTTCTCAAATGTCACAATCATTTCAGAATACTGCATAAATATCATTTTGATATCAGTTTTCTTCCATGAAACAATTTTCCCTAATAACCTGAAACTCCCTCTGAGCTATAATGTCTAACTTTCTTTAATATTAACATAAAACTCAATTTTAGGGGAAAGATAGCAAAGAACAATTGGCACTCAAATCCAGAGAACTTATGCTCAGTTGTGTGCTCTTTTTAATTCTTCTTTGTTATCATTTGCAGTTTAAAAAATAAAAACAAAAACAAAAAAACACCAAAAACTTGCTAATACAGAAACACAGAACACTTTACTCCCTTATTTTCTTAGTACTAAATGTGCCCCAGTTAGGATGGTGCACAGTCCACTGATAAAATGGAGACCACCTTCATTTGTCACTGTCAATGGAGTCACACAGAATTCTGGGAAATTCTAAGAGTATATCTCAACATGATTAAAACCATCCTGATTTATCCTTTGTGAGCAACAAGACACTCTCAGCTGAAAGCTCAAGGCTATTTCTTGCATTTAAAAATAGTTCAGAGCGAGAAATAAGCCATAATGTGATATCTAAAATGCAAAACCCAGCCAATTAAGTAATATTTGAAAATCCAGTCCTTTAACACTTAATAAGTATAGAAATGATTCTGAACACAAACACACACACACACACACACACACACACCCCTTATACCTACCTTAGGTTGGTATTCAACAGGAATTTACATACACACCTACAAGCATATCTCATGCTGTTTAAACAGATAAGTTGGAAGATAATTTCTTATATACTAGGGGCCCCACCTGGAGCTATTAGTGTTCTCTTTGGGTCTTAGGCATGTCTGACCTCATCTAGAGTTCTGTAGGGTTGGGCTTGCCAGGTATCCACTTAAATAAATGATGCTGGAGTCCCTAGGAAAGAATACATCTTAAGGAAACTGTCAGAGACTCAAAAAAGATGATAAAAAGAACAGTACTCTGAATTGGAGGGGAATGGGGATTTGAGTACAACACAGCATCTCTCATGAAAATTGTCTGCCTACCTAGAAATGCCTTCCTTGCCAAGGATTTGGACCCCAGTCTTAAGAGTAAAGGTGACTTTGAGATTTTTTAAAATAAGTTAGCTATTGGGGCACCTGGGTGGCTCAGTCAGTTAAGCGTAAGCCTTTGGCTCAGGTCATGATCCCAGAGTCCTGGGATCGAGCCCCACGTTGGGCTCCCTGCTGAGCAGGGAGTCTGCTTCTCCCTCTCCCTCTACCCCTGCCCCCTGCTCGTGCTCTCTTTCCATCAAATAAATAAATAAAACCTTAATTTTTTTTTTAAAAAGCTAGGTATTTACCAAAGAATACAAAAACACTAATTCAAAGGGATACATGCACTCCAATGTTTATGGCAACATTATTAACAATAGCCAAATTATGACAGCCCAAGTGTTCATCAATTGATGAATGGATAAAGAAAAGGTGGTGTGTATATATATATACATACACAATGGAACATTATCCAGCCATGAAAAAGAATGGAATCTTGCCATTTGCAATGACATGGTTGGAGCTAGAGAGTATCATGTTAAGTGAAATAAGTCAGTCAGAGAAAGACAAATACCATATTATTTCATTCATATGTGGAATTTAAGAAAAAAACAAATGTGGGCACCTGGGTGGCTCAGTCGGTTAAGCATCTAACTCTTGATTTTGGCTTAGGTCATGATCTCAGGGTTGTGAGATCAAAATCAAGCCCCATGTTGGACTATGCTCAGCAGGGAGTCTGCTTGAGATTCTCTCCCTTTCCCTCTGCTTTTCCCTCTGCCTCTCTCCCCACTAACACTCTTGCTCTCTCTCTCTCTCTCAAATAAATAAATAAATCTTTTTTTTTTAAAGATTTTACTTATTTACTTGACAGAGAGAGCCAGTGAGCACGAGCAAGGGGAGCGGCAGGCAGAGGAAGAGAGAGAAGCAGGCTCCCCGCTGAGCAGGGACCCTGATGCGGGACTTGATCCCAGGACCCCAAGATCATGACCCGAGCCGAAGGCAGTCGCTTAACCGACTGAGCCACCCAGGTGCCTCATAAATAAATAAATCTTAAAAAAAAAAAAAAGAAAACAAATGAGCAAAGAAGAAAAAAAAGGGAGAGAGAGGCAAACCAAGAAACAGACTCTTTTTTTTTTTTTAAAGATTTTATTTATTTATTCATGAGAGACAGAGAGAGAGAAGCAGAGGGAGAAGCAGGCTCCCAAGGAGCAGGGAGCCCGATGTGGGACTCGATCCCAGGACTCCGGGATCATGACCTGAGCCGAAGGCAGACGCTTAACCGTCTGAGCCACCCAGGCGCCCCAAGAAACAGACTCTTAACTACAGAGAACAAACTGATGGTTACCAGAAGGGAGGTGTGTGGGGGCGGGCGGTAAAATAGGGATGGGGATGAAGGAGTGCATTTGTTGTGATGAGCACTGGGTGTTGTATGGAAATGTTGAATCACTATATTGTACACCTGAAATTAATATTACACTGTATGTTAACTAACTGGAATTTAAATTAAAACTTTTTAAAAAATGAAAAAAATATTCTAGACTCCATTTTAAGAAACACTTAAAAAATAAGTCAGTCTATGAAAAGACTTTGAAAATGTTCAATTTTGAATTATCATTATAAAAGAAGAACTTTACTTTTTACTATGGTAGTAGATTTTTAAAAGTAATTTTTTTAATAAAAATTACTAACAATTTCCTGAAAATAAAAAGCTATTTTGTAGTGATCTCAGTGAGTTATGAAGAAGTCATCGCCTCAAGGTAGTGTTGCTTTGTAGTTTATGTTAAATTTTAGCCCAAATGGGAGAAGCAGACTTTCTTTATTAGGAATTGCTACTGTAGAATATTCAAAGATGGAATAGACACAGTAGCTTGAACTATTGATTAAAATAACCGCCATCCGGAGCAAAGAAGCAGGACAAGGGCTCACCCTTCAGAGGACGTCAAAAGGGTCTCAGTGGCATTGGAGGCTGGAGTGGTTTGAAGCAGGGCATTGTCAGGATTCATTCTTTTTTTTTTTTTTTTTAAGATTTTTATTTATTTGTCAGAGAGAGAGCACAAGCAGGGGGAGCAGCAGAGGGAGAGGGAGAAGCAGGCTCCTCACTGAGCAAGGAGCCCGATGTGGGACTCGATCCCAGGACCCTGAGATCATGACCTGAGCCGAAGGCAGACGCTTAACGACGGGGCGTTAAGCGTCCCTGTCAGGATTCATTCTTGAACCTTCAGCGTACAAAGGTGGTATGATGCCAGTTAATGGAAAGCTCTCACACAAACACCTGCAGTCTGGGTGGGAGGCAAGAAGAGAAAAATAGGAGGTTCAATATGTGTGTGTAAGAACCAGATCATCAAAAGTACAGAGTCTTCTTGGAGTCTTCATAAACAGGCCATGTTACCCTGGCACAGCTGTGGGGAGAGGAATTACTGTCCTATGACTGCACTTAGGCATCAGCTTTTCCTCCAAGGTCAGAGCAGCCTGGGAAACCTATCTGCCCTTTCATTAAAAAAAATTCCTCACTTTAATAAAAAAATTAATCTCAGTGTCTTTTGGACAATGAGAATGTGATTGTCTCTATCAAATTGAATTAGGGAGAATTTTCCCAGAACATCTCACTTGCGAAGAGTGACAACATTTCGTGCCCTTTTTTTTTTTTTTAAATTTAAGTAGGATCCACACCCAGCCAGCACAGAGCCCAATGTGGGGCTCAAACTCTTGACCCTGAGATCAAGACCTGAGCTGAAATCAAGAGTCGGACGCTTAACCGACTGAGCCACCCAAGCGCCCATCATGTTTTTGATGGCTGTGACAGCCACCCATGGGAAAGCGGACTGGAAACTGGAGGGGATTTTACTTGAAGATTAGAAAGTTGAGTCAAAAGTAATTTTGCTAGAAACAAAAATGGACACGCACATGCTCCTTCTCTTCATATATCTAGGAGTGTATAGGTAGTACTTTCTGGACACCAGAGCATTAATGGAGCATTATTCCATAATTTATATGAGGATATCAACTGCTAATGGAAGAAATTTTTGAGGATAATTCAGTAAAAACAGTGTGTGAAAATAATTGCCTAATCTTTATCATGATAACAATATGAAATATTAGACATTTCTTTAAGTATTTCTTTTCACAGAGGCCCCAATTTCTCTTTGATATAATTTAGTGACTTTATCACCATAAATTGAAGAGGTTTTAGTGGTTCTTGTTAAAATAGAGACTATTAAATTCATCTGATTAGAGTTGTTTAAAAATTATTAGTATGATACTTCCTTCTTTAAAAGGATTTTTGTAATCCTGTTTAGTGCTGCCTATTTCATGAGAAAAATAAATCAAGATTTCAGGTAGCTTAAAAGAATAAGAAAATGCTGCAATAACATGGGAGTGCAGACATTTCTTCAAGATTGGTTTCTGTTCTTTTGGACATATATCTTCAATTTGCAACAACATGGTTGAACAGAGAGAGCGTTATGCTAACTTAAATAAACCAGACAGAGAAAGACAAATACTGTATGGTATCACTTATATATGACAATTTTTTTTTAAGAAAATGCAATTTCATAGAAAGAGAGAGTAGAAAGGTGGTTGCCAGGGATTGCAGAGGAGTGGGAAACAGGGAGATGGAGGTCAAAGGGTGCAAACTTACAGTTCTAAGAAGAATAAGCACTGAGGATCTAATGTTTAGCATAGTAAGTCTAGTTAAAATGCAGTACTGTATACTTAAAAGTTGCTGAGAGTAGATCTTAAGTGTTACCACATTTGTCTTCTAAGAGATTTTATTTTTCCATAGGAATACAAGTACAGTTCTCACTTATATATGGAATCTAAAAAAATTGAACTCATGGAAACAGTAGAAAAGTCATTGCCAGGGGTGAAGGGTACAGTAAATGAGGAGCTACTGCTCAGAGGGCACAAAGTTTCAGTTTTGTGGGATGAATAAGTTCTGGAGAGCTTATGTACAGTGTGGTAACTATAGTTAATAATACTGTATTATATACTTGACATTTGCTAAGAGTAGATTTTATGTGTTCTCACCACATACATACACAAATGGTAACTATGTGAAGTGATTGATATTTATTGATTATGGTAATCAAAACTATCTTTCTAAAGAAATTTCACAATTTGTATGTATATCAAAACATTGCATTATATACCTTGAATATATACAAGGTTTATTTGTCAATTATATCTCAATAAAGATAGGAACAAAGTTTCAATTACATTTAAAAATCACATTGTTCACATATAACTTGAATAACAGAAATATTAATAAAAATAATAAACTTACCATAGATTAGCTAAAATTTCTGATATTTTAATCAAAGTTCATCTGTCATTTCTGACTGCTATAAACATTTTACCGGCAAGCAAGTCTGTTCAGCCAATAGTGAGTCAGATATGAAAAGAATTAGGGGATTTGAGTGACTTGCTTTCTAAAGAAAATAATGGAACATGGCTTGCAATAATAAAAGTCTGGGGTTTGAATTTTGGGATATACCAGTCCCTCTTTCCTCTGTACAGTTCATTCTGGGGCTTGCTTATTCCATTTGGCATGCTAAGTTCATTTATTTCTCATAAGAAAAGTAAAACATGGTACTGAGAGTGGGCAAACATGTCTCATAAAAATGACTTAGAGAACCCAAGGATATTTAATGTAGAGAAGCAAATGAATTTAATAAAAACATACTAATTGCTTATCCCTTCTCATCTCCCCTACATCTTGTTATAATTCTTTGTCCTTCTCTCTTTTCCATCTATCCTAACTCCCTTGGTCATTGCATCTGGTCCATGGCTTCAAATACCACCTGCATGTTGACAACTACAATATATATGTGTATGTGTATATATATATATATATATATTTCTAACCCTGACCTCTCCCAGAAATTCTAGAGTCTCATTTTCAACTGTTGACTTGCCATCTCCACATGAATGCATGAGAGATGTTTCAAACATAATGTGGTAAAAATGAAACACCTACTCTGACTGCCCTCATTTCCCTTCCTCCTGAAACCGGTTTCTTGGGCATTCTTCCTCATCTAAGATAGTGATAATTCCATCCTTCATTTGCCTAGGTCAAAACCACTGGAGTCATGCTTCTCTCTGGTCATTGCAAAGGGGACATGATACCTGACAGATGCGTGGGAGGAAGATGGAAGACATACGTAGATAGAGTAGGAGCCAGTCCCATCTCAATAAATCCACAGGAAGCCTTGGAGAGAGTGTGTTCCAAGGAGACATTTGACAGTGAGGATTCAGTGCCGGGTGTGTCTTTTAAGAAGGGTCCTGTAGTTCTGGACACCTGCTGCTCTCATCAGGTGTGTGGATGAGGGAGACAGGGGTATGGTGAAAGTTATATTCTAAATGAGTAGCCTCCTCCAGGAGGGGTGTTTTCACAGTGTTTGGGAGAGTCTGACTTTCTGAACACACTCAAATGTTGGCAACTGCGAGGCGCACAGCGATCCTGTTTTGGGTGACACTGAGAACAAAGCTTTAAATGATGGTCTCACTCACAGTGTGCAATGCAAAACCCAGCACCTGTGACTGTTCAGTCTTCTGTTATTGTGGAAATAATTACACTATTCATGGAACACAAAAATCTGCAATATTTCTCAGAGGAAAAAGAACACATTCTGCCTCTCTTGGTTCAATTTCCAGAGCAAAATTCAACAGCTTTACTGTTCTACAGGAAAAACAAAACCAAAGGCAAAACACACTGACAACTCAGATGAATAGAAAATGGCTATGGATCTCACTGAATATATTTATTTTTAATTTTCCCTCTCATTTGTTTTTTGTATAGATACAGTGTATTTTAAAAGCTAGTGTTCAACCTACTCTAATTATTCATTGTTCCATGCGGTCGACGATCATTCATTTCCCATGTACTGACAGTGCTTTTGTACGGATATGCTATAATCAATGGAACAGAATTGGAGTTTTCATTTGCCCTGAGATTTAGTAGTTAGGCCCCACTGGAATATCGGGTGTGCCAGAGTTTATTTGTATCTAATCTAAATGTGACTGTGGGAAATATCAAGCAAAGGAATATAGGAGCCAATTTTTTTTTGTTACTTATTATATTAAGAGGGCTAGCCACTTTATGTATATTATCTCACTAATCCTTAAAAACAACCCTAAGTAGAAACTACTGTTATGATTTTATATATGAGGACAGTAGGTTTCATAGAAGTTTAAATGGTTTGCTTGAAGACACACAACTAATAATTGGCAGAGCCAGAATTTGAACTCAAGTCTCTTTACTTCAAAGCTTAAGTACTTGGTTACCACACTGTGGTGCTTTCCCACCACAAAAAAAAGAGAAAAAAATAAAACAAAAGAGTGACATGAAGAGAGACATGGAGAACACCCAAGGTGAGGATAGAGAGAGGAAGGCTGACGTGACAAAGAGTTAAGACATCTTTGACTTCTACTTGAATGTTTGGATGGCTTGAAGCTAGGCCTCAATGAAAGTGGTAAAGAGAATATGGGAAGAAATATAGCTATTTAAAAGGAAATGATTCGTAAGATATTTCCCAGGACAAAGAGAACTTGCCATGGTCTTCATGTACAGTGTTGTTAGACGCCACCATTCTGGCAGAATGATCAGTGGCACTGGTAGAAAAAAAAGGCAATGATGTTTCAGCAATTTAACTCATAACATGGGCTAGAAACCAGAGTCCATGGATTTACAGTTGGGAAGAAGTGGTTTGGGAGTCTGACCTTCTAATGGCGTTAGTATCCTGAGTGAAATATATTTTCATCCTGGTGTAATTGAGGATCTGATTGCAATTACTGGCTTTTAATTATTTCAATTTGGTTTGACTGAAGTAGAAGTAAACTCCTAAAGTTTTGTCATTCATTAACAATGGAAAAGTACTTTGGGAACATGTTTTTTTTGACTTTCAAGGTCAAAATTCTTCTTGCCCTTTTATTTCCTTTTATGCCCAAATAATAACAAAGTTAACAGGATGTTTTTGGCTTGTTAATTATAATTTTCTAATAACTCATTAAAAAAGAAATATAAGTAATTGGCAAAATCTGAAAATAGCTAATTTGTGTCTGTCTGCCTATAGAAGTAAAAAATTGCATTGTCCTTGTGGGTTGTGAATAGAGAAGTAGTTAAGTACATGTTCAGTATTAAAGCTTAGGGAATTACGTAAGAGCCTGATGCCAGGATGTAAAATATTTAGGTCAAAAAGGCCTATATTTAAGTGTCATAATGATTAGGAATCATTCATTCAGAACCAGGAGACAAGCAGGGGTTAATATTAGCTTCATTGTCGTTTTTGTGAAAGTGAAAATTGTTTCTTAAATTAAAGAGCTTATTTACATAGATATATTGAAACCACACACATAAGAAACAAATGCTTTAATGCTTTAAAAAATTGTATTAATTTCCTAGAGCTGATAAAAATTGCCACAAACCTGGTAACCTAAAACAATAGAAATATACTCTCTCTCAGTTCTGGAGGCTAGAAGTCTGAAATCAAGATGTCAGCAAGGCCATGCTGTCTCTGAAGGCTTGAACGAAGAATTCTTCCTGCCTATCTCTTAGCTTATGGTGGTTACCAGCAATCTTTGGCATTCCTTGGCTTGCAGATGCCTCCTTCCAGTCTCTGTCTTGGTTACCACACAGCCATTTCTGCGTGTGTCTCTGTCGCTGTGTCCCAATTTCCCTCTTATTGTAAGGACCTGTCACTAGATAACAGCCCACCCTAATCCAGTATGACCTTAATCTTAACTTGATGTCATCTGCAAAGATCCTATTTTCAAACGATACCACATTCGCAGGTCCTGGGGATTGGGACTTAGAAATGATTCTGTGGTCAGGATCTCAAAGCATGATTCTGTTCCTTTTTTTGTGTATTTCCCTTCTCATCAGCTTTCTCTCAGGGACCTTGAAGGCCAGAAACCCGTCTTCCCCCAGTTTTTACAAAGCAAAAACAAGGAATCAGAGAAGTCATGGGCCAAAACAATATATTAAGATTCAGAGCCCAGAATCTAGGTAGGAAAACAGATATCACACCAATTATTTTAAGAGAGAGAATTTAATATAAGGAATTGGAGGACAAGAGAAGGGCAAAAAAACATCAGTGAGGTGGCACAGGTGTAGTGGTGAGAAGATCAAAGGAAAATGGTTGGAACTGGTGCTTGGGAAAGAGGACTTCACAGAGCGGAGACCCGAACCACTGAGGAGGTGCTGTTGGGCCATCTACTGGCATCTTAAGGGCACAATGAAGCCAGTTATACGAATGTGACAAAATGGAAAGCAAAACCCCCTGCCACTGCCCAGGTGAGGAGCTGTTGCTGAGATGACACTGATAAGAACAGCAGGCACTCCAGAAGGAGCACGTCCCTTCTCCCTCTGCCTGTGGTCAGCCTCCCCTTAGTATATCCGATTATGCCAGAACCAAACTGGGAGCCATCAAGCAAAGGTGAGACATGGTTTAGTGTCCTGGTTGCAGCATCACCAAGCAGAGTGTGGAAAGGTGGGTTTGGAGCTGAGAGTTGAAGGTGCAGGTTTGCAGAACCAGTTTTTCAGATATGAAAGATTAGTTAACACTGGAAGCTGGTAGAAAGGGGATAAAGACGAGGAGTTCATGAAACTACAGAGAAAAGTGCAGAGGAAGTGTGGAAGAAAGATCTTTTTTGGGACCAGGAAGTGGAGTAGAATGAAGTTGGAGGATCGCTTACTAACATTGGATATTTTTAGCACCTTGAACTGAGGGTTTTGAACTTAAACACTTTGGATGGAGATAAGGGCGTGTGGGGAAAAACCTCACCTTATAATCAAGGAGGAACTAAAACAGATCCAGGTGGGAATTTCCTCACAAGCTGGGGCAGCTGCTGACACTGTATCACTGTTTAAATTCCACAAATAGGGAATAACCATTATTTATTATATGCTCCTGTTGTATACACTGATGGGAATAGAAAATAAATATGAATACGTGTATAATTAATTGATGTAGCAATCAGTGGATTAGGACTTTAGAGAACAAGTAGTTTACACTCTATATTGCAGTGTTTCTCAACATATTTATTTATGTTTCATTATTGCCCCTTTCAGACACTTT
This sequence comes from Neomonachus schauinslandi, assembly GCF_002201575.2. Taxonomy (NCBI): domain Eukaryota; kingdom Metazoa; phylum Chordata; class Mammalia; order Carnivora; family Phocidae; genus Neomonachus; species Neomonachus schauinslandi. The sequence goes on from NC_058409.1 coordinate 118,392,979, forward strand.
TTCCTAATTGTTTCTCTTCCCATAAAATTTTAATACCATGGATAGAGTGTACATTTGTTTATATACTGTGACTGTTTGTAGAGACACAAACCATTGTGATATCTAAGATTTCCCCTTCCCACACCCTCCAAGAACTAATTTCTTCTTCTTGGGGGAAGACTGCCCCATTGAGAATTTAAGCCATGGTGGAAATTGTTGGTATCCCACCCAGAACTCCTTCACTGGTAGTAAACCTATCCCCCAGTTGCTGTGAACATTGCCTTAGGAGAATTCTCAAGATGATTGTCCTAGACCAGAAAAAACCATCCCAGTGGAGGTGCCCATCAAAAAAACCCCACCAAAAAAAACCAAAAAACAAAAAACTGTACCTACTTATAGTGAGGCACAGAAGACTGACCTTCTGTTCCCTGAAAGCACTCCTATAGGCCTCTAGTCATGTGCCCTACCAGAAGCTGGCCCCTCAGGCCAACGCTCCAGGACAAGCAAGTAAACCTCTTTCACAGAAAGACTGGGAGTGTGTTTCAGTCTGCTGTCTGTGCAGTGACCTGGGGGTGGTAGTCTGCCAAGAACTCTCAGGTGGTTACAGTCCCACGGGACCCAGGATCACAAGCTCCCGGGGCCTCCAGAACCAGGCAATCATATAGTGACCCTGGGGTACAGCTGCAAAAACCAGGGCACCAGGTGTGTCTAAAAGCTCCCTTCAGGAAATACTGGTTTTCTGGAGTGTGGCAGAGGGAGGGCATGAAGATGGCGCCCACCAGCTAAAATGAGGCAGAAGGTGAGTATACAGATGTTTCCTAGAGGAAAAAAGAGTGGGGGAAAGCCCAATGGTAAGAAAAGTAAAACAAAATAAAATAAAGATGGTGCCTGCTAGCTAGAGGGAGGCAGGGAGAAGTGAAGATAATGCCCTCTGGCTAGCAGGCACCTAGATGTACGCTAAATTAGATGCCTGCTCCTCAGGCCATCACTTTAACAAATGAGCCTCTGCTCTTCAGGCCATCACTTTAACAAATGAGCCTCTTTCACATAAAGTCTGGGTGCTTCTGGATCTGCTATTTCTGTGCCAGGCCCTGGGGCGATGAGTCCGAGCAGGTAAACCCTATCAGAGCTGTTTGTCAGATAGCTATAGTCTTGTAGGTCTTGTGGATGCAGGCCCCATTGTTTTTCAAAGCTGGATGTTTTCAGGCCTTGCCTCTCAGGTGCATGTCTTAAAAGTTGGGGGTGCCCGATGTTGGGTTCAAACCGTTGGCTCCTCAGGGAGAGAAACTCCAGGTTTTGAGTTCCTTCCTGACTGTGGGTGGCCACCGGGGGGTGGGGCCTAAGGTAAGACTGTGGCCCAGCCTCTCCTACCCACTTTGATGTGGGCCTTCTGTCCTTTACCTGATTAGGTAGGATCACACAGTTTTTAGAGGTTTTTTTCAGAGGAAGTTGTTCTATATTTTGCTGCAGACTTCATGTGTCTGTGGGGAAGGGTGAGCTTAGGATGCTCCTATGTCTTGAATGGGAACCCCAAGAAGCTCCATCTTAAAGGAAGAGTACAAGCTAGGTGAGTAAGGATGAGTGAATGAAGTAGGTTTGTTTGACATCAAAATGAGCAAAGATGTGGAGGTGTTTGGAGATGTTGAAGAGGCTGGGTATTCAAGTTAAAGTGTAAATAAAAATGGGTGAATAGAGTAGCTCTTTCACAGAATGGCTATTCTATGTCAGAGAGGTTCGGTAATTGGGAAGTGTTATGAAGAAAACAAAGCAATTCAATTTGTTAACATCAGGGAATGATTTACTGAGAGGCTGCTTGCTTACTTAAGCACTTGGAGTGAGGGAGAGGGGACAAGAGAGCCAGACACTTTCAGATCCTGATTAGGCAGGAAGGTCAGATGGACACACATGGGTAGTCTAAGAGTGATAGAGGGTAGTGTAATGAAATATAAGGTTGTATGGTTCATCTGTGTTGGCCATAGGATTGCAGAGAATAATGTGACTGATGTAGTTGACTGAGTATGCAGATCCTGAGTGATAAAGCAGGGCAAAATAGAGATAAAACATAGAATTTGGAATTTAAAACCATTCATAATTATAAATTACATTACCTCCTTTAGGCTGCTGTGCTGTAGTGGAATGAGGGATGGGTGAAAGCAGATAGCTATTTGGACAACCTTTTCAATAGTTCTCTGTCTTCAGAGATCTGACATTTCCAGAAAAAGCAAGCCCAGAGTTTGTCAGATGTTGTACTTTTGGACAAATGAGCTTCTTGTTGAATTTCATTCTCCTCCTTTTTGGCAGAAAAATCAAACTGTAGCTTATAGATTGAGAGAGCCAGTGAGAAAACTTCATTGCAGATCTTATGGTTAATGGCCCTGAGCATTTGAGGAAATGCATCCATTAAAAAGTAGTAAAGGACAAAACAGCCTGGTGGGAATAAGAATAACCGAAAGATAATGGATCATAGAGAAGGAACTCTAGGCATCTAGAAGGGACTGGGTGAAGGGAATATAAGATTAAAGAGAGAAAATGACAGTTGGTGCAGATTCACCTTGATGCAGATTCTGCAGTTCTTGCTGATTCTGTCTTTTTACTATTTCTTAGATTTGTCCTCATCTCCCCATACTCATTGCCACAGCCCCTGTTTGGATCACAGTTATCGTTCCGTGGACTATTGCAACACTCTCCCAGCTTGGTTTTCTGCTTCATTCCTTGCCACTCCCCCCTTCCCCAACCCTCCCCCAACTCATCTTCCACTCTGCTGCCAATGAGCTTTCTTAAATAGTCATCCATTCATTCCAGAAATATTTGTGCAACACCTCCTATGAGCTAGACACTGGGTACTGGTCAGACATTGATCAGCTAAGCATATATGGCCCCCGCCTTCAGGGAGCTGGAGTCCTTAATGGACAGCTGCAAACAATGAGTAGGGTTTTGAAGAAAAAGGGTGAGAAGGGTGACAGCACCACCAGGGTCATGGTGTAGTTGGGAGGAGGGAAAGGGCAGGGTCTAAAAGATCCTTGAGAGAGTGCTGGCTGCAGGTCATGTTAGAGCTTTTTGTTATTAGCTAAAAGCCATGGAAAGGCCGGCCAGAGAAAGGTTGTTGATAAGAGGAGATCTGAGTTTTGCGAAGACCATTCTGGCAGCAGAATTGAGAAAAGTTTAGAGGGTGCTATCTAATTGCATCTCTTCCCTCTCTCATCTCAAACAATCCCCAAGTTTTCAGGTTCAAATCCTGGTTTCTTAGCTTAGTGTTCAAAGGTTTTTGGACTGGGGCACCTGGGTGGCTTAGTTGATTAAGTGTCTGCCTTTGGCTTGGGTCAGGATCCCAGGGACCTGGGATTGAGTCCTGGGATTGAGCCGCATGTCGGGCTTCTTGCTCAGTGGAAGCCTGCTTCTCCATTTCCCTCTGCTTGCCACTCCCTCTGCTTGTGCTCTCTCTGTCAAGTAAATAAATAAAATCTTCAAAAAAATAAATAAAATAAAATCTTAAAAAAAAAAAAGACTTTTGGATTGGTTCTGCTTCCCTGACCAATTTCATCAATTGCTGGATCGTTTTTCATGGTTTATACCTCTGGTTCCCAGTAAGGAGTACCTGGGACATGTTAAAAATTCAGGTATTTTGAATCCTCAGGTATTTTGTTTTATTAGTTCTAAGGTTTGACTTGAAAATTAACATTTCAAAACAGTATCACAAGCTGACAGTCTAGATCAGTGCTGTCTAATTAGAACTTCCCATGAAAATGGAATTTTTCCCTATTTGTACTGGTCAATATGGTAGCCATTAATCACATGGAACTTTTTTTTTTTTAAGATTTTATTTATTTATTTGACAGAGAGAGACACAGCAGCAGAGGGAACAATAAATAAATAAATAAAATCTTAAAAAAAAAAGAGTCTGTTTTATGGTTTGCCTCTCTCTCTCCCCCTGCCCCATTTTCATCTGTTTTGTTTCTTAAATTCCACATATGAGTGAAATCATATGGTATTTGTCTTTTTCTGATTGACTTACTTTGCTTAGCATTATACATTGTTAATAATTGGCAACTACCCCATGCCTTCCAGGACTCAATCAGGATGGGGGGAGGGGATAGCCTTATGAACACTGAGACAGGCTTAGGTAAAGAGCACTGCTCTAAGAGTCACTACATAGATTGCAAAGTGTGCGAAATAGGTGAGAGAGTTCTGGAAAGGTAAAAATGAAACAGTCAAGTTTTAAATGAAATCTGGTGTGACTTTGATGTAAAGGTAAACTTTCTGAAAAACACCGCCTTTCAGATCTCTTACCACTTTTTCAATCTAAGCCTGAAGTGGATTTTGGAAATAGAATGTGAGCTTCCACCCCTCCTTTCTCAAAGAGTTGCTGTTGGGCATTTGATGCTTTCTCATCTACTTAAATTATGACTCTTTTCTCCTAGCACCCTTCTTTCTCTTCTGGGGAATTTCTTCCTTGCCATTGCTTACACTCTTGTTGGGGAGGAAATCAAGGTGCCCTGTCCACTTCTAGGGGGTGGACATGGATTTAACACAGGCTAGTCAGACACTATTCTCTAGGACTTTGATTTTTGAGGGAATGATGCACAGACGGATTTACTAATCCAGCCATTCATTACCTTGATACCTGGACCCCATGGTTAAGAAGTTCCTATAGCTTAAGGCTTTAGGTTTGCCCTTATTCCTGAACTGGTTCTGGAATTTTGGCTTATTCAGAATTTAGCTACTAAATATACCTCCAACAAATTCCATGTTCTATTTACATTAGCCAAAGTTGGTTTTTGGTGTAAAGGATCTAAACTGATATGACTCCATATTTATTTAAGTCACTATCTAATGAAATAAATGTTGAACTTTGTGATTTTTCCTCAAAGCACTGTGTTTTAGGATATTTTTTTGACTCTGAAGTAAAAAAGGAAGCTTCAAGCTTGTAGTGTTGGGACTTTTTGAGGTGAAAAGGAATGCTAAATACTTAGGGATATCAAATAAGAAATACAGACTAATAAGGGATATTAAACCCAAGATCCATCTTTACAACAGAGGTCTGCAAACATTTTCTGAAAAGGCCAGATAGTAAATGACTTAGACTTTGAGGGCCGTACAGTCTTGGTCAAAACTCTTGAACTCTGCCGTTGTAGCACAAAAGCAACTATAGACAATGTGTAAACAAATGAACATGGCTCTGTTCCAATAAAACTTTACTTACAAATATAGACAGCAGACAGGATTTGGCTCATGGGCCATAGTTTGCTGACAGTTGCCTTGGAATTATGCATGATATATATCAGGCATTTAACGAATATTCATGGGCTGAATGAATGAAAAAGGGGTCAGTTTCTAGGCTGGCACAGTTCCCATCTGATAGCTTCTATTTTCTCTGAGTATTAGCAGCAAGAGGTCAGTTATTAACAGTGGAATAGAGTCGCGGCTTTGAGATCCTTAGTGAAGTTCTGCAATGTCTGACTCTAAAATCCAATTCCTATACTTGGCTAGGAATAGTTTACTGGAAGGGAAAGGAAAGGAATTAACAGTTATTTAAGAGTCTAATGTAGTGTTCCTCACCATACACTCTTTGGAACACTTGAAACAGAATTACCTGAGGTGTTTGTTAATTGGTGTAGATTCTCAGGCTTCTCCCCAGACCTTTTGAATCGGAACCTCTGAATGCACTGCTATTTTTATCAAGTTCCTAAAGTGATTCTTATGCAAATTAAGTTTGAGGACCGCTGGCTTAGTTGGTATCAGCAACTTAAAATATATTATGTAATCTTCACAACAACTTTATGCAATAGATATTACTAACCCCATTTTATAAATGGAAACACTGGAACTTAGAGTTGCAGAAGAATTGTGCAGTCATGTAGACAGTAAATGAGAGTATGAGGTTTCACATCTCCACTTGTCTGGGTTAAAGCCCACATATCCCCACTATGCTTTTCTGCCTCTAGCAAAAACAAAACAAAAATATGGATTAAATTCTTCTAGGACATTATCTAATTGGCTCCATCTGTGAAAAAATCTAAAATACTACCAAGGTTCAATTTGAAAATAAAATATCTGAAGATGAAATATTTTGGACTGAGACTGCTGTATAAATTAAAGAGAGGCAGTCCTATAAAAATGCTGTAGTTATTGGGATGGGCGGTAGATTTGGAATAAGGAGGAGCTTCTCTGCAACGTGTCATATTTTTTGTTTTCAGTATTCTTCCGCAACAGAGAATGCTGGAGATATTTTTCTGAGGCTGTTGCTGGAATCAACTTGATGCAAACTTTTTTTGATGTGTAAAGTGATAAACTAAAATTCGCTCATATTGTGAAGGAGATCCAGACTGGCTCCTTCTACAGTCATGTTGCATCTTATTGGAACATTACATATTTAGTCCCACTATGTAGGCCATGCCATCATTTCACAGAATTGTGAGGATTATATAGTGTGTTTCAGTTCAAGTTAAGCTCACTTAACTGCCACTTGTTCCCAGCTGTGTACTCTCACCACATTGAACTGGGACTTCTGTGCTAACTCCTTCATGCAGGCCATCCCTTGACCAGCAAGCCTGCTGTTCCAAGACTATGGAACAGATGATTCCATAGTCTGCCCTGATTTTCTTACCCTGCAGAGAGTCTAATGTATAGGATATAACAGGAGGAAAGACTGAGAGCTCCAGTACTGAATGAAACCTGTCTGACCAAAGATATTGCAGGTCAGTACCCTGCTGATAAGCCTGCTGGAAGCACATAAGCATAGCTGTGATTTTTCCTCCATCCAGTGAGGAGCTCTGAGACAGGGCTTGGTGAGATCCTTGAGCTGTGTCCAGAAGGTATAAGAAAATATCATGTGTGTCTCCTGGAAATGAGGCATATTTGGGTCCTCCTGCTCCTCCACTGATTGATAACTTACGTGTATCTCTAGTTGTACAAGTTTGTTGCCTGGCTAATTTTAATCTAAGATTTAAAAGGCTTCTATTTTTGTTCAATATGTGGAAATACAAGGCAACTATGAGAATTTGAGTATGGAGAGTCCTCTGAAGTACCAGAGGAGTAGCATTCTATATTAACTCTACAAGAAAATGTGCCTGTTCTGAACTTATTAAAAGTCAGTTCAAGTCAAAAGCATGGAATTTATTGTCAAAATTTAGTAAAATTTAAAAATAATTCTGATTATATGCAAATTTCAGTTTATACCCTTTTGAAAGTCACCTTCCTGTATGATGTGACTCCACTCTTCCGAAATATTTGATATATGTGCCGAATTGCACTTTAATTAAATTTCCCTTATGTGTTGTTGGGTTAAAAGCACAATCAGTACTTCATAAACTGTATGTAAATTTTTCACCACAAATTTGAAAAATCATAGGCTGGCTTTTATTCAGTGCCCTCCTCTCTCTGCATAAAACTGCTGTCAGCAGCTGTGTGTCCATTTAATACCACTCTAGGCAAGGCATAGATGGAAAAAATCACATCTATTACCAAAAAAATCCATTATAATATGCTCCCCAATTATTATCCAAGTAGTATATTGTGCATTATCTATGCCAAGGCTCAGCTTCTTTTAGCATAGAAAATTGAGAAAGGACTGGACAGCCAAAATTATAGTGTTTACAAAGGACAACTTATGAGCCAGAAAGAAACCGCCCTAAATTCCTGCCAATGGCAGGAAAGAATGCCTTCCTCCTAAGCCCAGCCATAAGGTTCCATCTGCCAGGTGATATTGCAGTACCAAGGAACAGATGATTCCATAGTCTGCCCTGATTTTCTTACCCTGCAGAGAGTCTAATGTATAGGATATAACAGGAGGAAAGACTGAGAGCTCCAGTACTGAATGAAACCTGTCTGACCAAAGATATTGCAGGTCAGTACCCTGCTGATAAATGTCCTCTGAAAGAAGTAAGAAATTTCACAGTACCTTTCTTAAAGGGACATCCAAAAGAGTTGCCAGAATTATAGCAAGAAGAAAACTCTTGGCTGAAAACAAGTCTTGAGACCCCTCTTGAACTCTCATCCTTAAGAATATAGGTTCTCTGTTTTATGAACATCCCCTTTAGGATTATACCATATATAAGAACAAGTGGCTTCTGGGGGGCACCTGGGTGGCTCAGTCGTTAAGCGTCTGCCTTCAGCTCAGGTCATGATTGCAGGGTCCTGGGATCGAGCCCCTGGGCTCCCTGCTTGGCGGGAAGCCTGCTTCTCCCTCTCCCACTCCCCCTGCTTGTGTTCCCTCTCTAGCTGTCTCTCTCTGTCAAATAAATAAATAAAATCTTAAAAAAAAAAAAAAAGAACATGTGGCTTCTGCTGGGTAGGGGCAGTGGAAAGGATAGTTGGTCTTTGCACTCAATTAGAAACAAAATTAGCCAGATCATAACAAACACCTACCTGGAAACAACAGACCTCCCAATCAAGTAGAAGAAGGAATGTAAACAATTTTTAGCAGTAAGAAGTCAAGTACCACAGCAATGATGTTTTGTAAGAAGCAATAAGAGTTCACATGATGGGTACCATGCCATACAGACTGGAATCTGGGCCAAGACTCCAGATTCCAGGAGAATTCTGAGGAGAAAGATAAAAATCTCAGTACCAAAGGAGCGAAGGTAGGGAACAGACACAGGAAATAAAACGGTAATGTTTTCAAGGGCAGGAAGACTATCTTAGTCATTTGGGAGCCCCATTTTCTAGCTCAGTGCCTTGTGCATCGGGAATGCATTTGAATCTACTGATCACTCTACTCCCTCTTCCTTGAACATCAACTCTCTTTGATTTCTGTGGCATTACCCTTTTTTGTTTTTCTTTAACTCCCTTGGCCATGCCTTTTTAAAACCTCCTTTGACGGGTTTCTTCTCACCACTTACAGGACATCTCTCTGTGGATGTCTCATTGTACCTCAAGTTCAGTGCATCCAAAATACATCGACTCTTGTCTCCAAACCCGAGATTTCTCCTGTGTTCCCTGCCTCAGTGAATGGCACCATCATCTGCCCAAAAACTTAAATCAATGGCTGGGTGGTGGTCTTTCCTCTTTCATCTCCCTCACCCTTTACATCCAGTCACCAAATCCAGTTGATGTGTCCTTCTGAATAGCTTTCAAAACTACTACCCATTTTTTTCTTACCCTGACTGCACTACCCTATTCAGGCTACCATGATCTTTCACTTATATTAATCCACAATCGGCCACTCTCCTTGCTTTCATCCTTGCCACCATCCAAAGCATTTCCCCTATTGCAGGCAGGCAGAGCTTCTAAAATCAAAAATCTAATCATGTCCTTTCTCTGCTTAAATCCTTCAGTCCTCCATTATTCTTGGGTTCCCACATTAAGAATAAAGTCCTGATTTCTTAAAATGATTACAAAGCTCTTTTTGATTTGGCTTTTTATTACTTCTCCAGTGTTCTCTCTCAACTCTTTTTTCCTTTATATACACCTCGGCCCTTTCCCACTTTATTTTATTTTATTTTATTTTTTTAAGATTTTATTTATTTATGTGAGAGAGAGAGCACAAGAGGGGGTAGGGTCAGAGGGAGAAGCAGACTCCCTGTTGAGCAGGGAGCCCGATGTGGGACTCAATCCTGGGACTCCAGGATCATGACCTGAGCCGAAGGCAGTCGCTTAACCAACTGAGCCACCCAGGCTTTATTTTAGAAGCACATTGACACTGAGCTGTCTATAAAAACTTCAGTCCTTTGCACACTGCTCTCTCTGCCTTGAATACTCTTCCCTTCTTTGTCTGGCTAGCTGCTATCCATTGTAGGTCACCCTTTATGTGTCATCTCTTCTGGAACATGTTCCATGCTCCAAAGACCCCATCATAGAATTTATTAGAGGGTATAGTGATTGCTTTTTACTTTCTTATATTCTCTGTCAGACTGTAATCTGCGTAAGGACAGAAATGATCCATCTGCCTTGCTTATCATTATATTCCTAGAACCTAGCACTGTTTCTGGCACATTATTCTCTCCTAATGAATAGTGAATAAATGAGGGTTTATTGAATTCATCTGAAGAAATTTATAGAAATGGGGTTTGAAAGTAGAGCTTGAACATAAAAACAAGGCAAGACCCCAGAGTTGTGGCCATGACAAGTGTGTAGCCCTCTTAGGAGTCCTAGAGGAACACCGTGGTGGATTAAAAATGGCTAAAAATTCTTTGACCCTTCTCCCATGGAAAGGTGAAAGTTTATTCCCCCTCCGTTTGAATCTGGGTTGGCCTGTGCCAATTAGAATATGATAGAGATGATGCTATGCCAGTTGGGACGTGGCATTTTAGAAGACAGGCAGCTTTTACATTATTCTTATGGAATTCTAAGATGCCATGTAAGACGTCCAACTACTCCAGTGAAGGGACCACAGGGAGAGGCTTTGAGACTGCTCAGAGATGGAGAGGGACCCAGCCAAACCCAGCTTTGCAGTTATTCTTGCTGAGGTTTTAGGTATGTGAGTGAAACCCTTGGAGTCTTCTAGGTCTTAAGGAAACAGACTACCAGGCACAAGTGATCCCAGTAGATTCCAAGTGAGCAGAAGAATTGCTCCTCAGAGATTTGCCCAAATTCTTGACCCCCAAGACCATGAGATACAGGAAAATGATTTAGGGGTGGTTTGTTATACAGTAGTAGATAACCAGAACATCCAGTGCTTCCTTTTCACCAGCTGTTAGAGATGCAAGGTAGGGAAGGGATTATCTCAATCTTGCCATGTTCTCTCTGCAGTAGCTCTGCCTTTAGGGTTGAATGTGCTGTGGGGAGATGCATGCTTGGAGTCATGAGTCTCAGCTCAGAGCCCATTTCCCATAGCAATAATTTCCTTTGTGGTTGAGTTTCAGATCAGCCCTTAAACACCTGAAAAGTTCACCTACATTTTGAAGAATTACTCTTTCAGTTCATACAACAAATACTTGGAACCTGACCAACTGGAGATTGACTGGATAGAAAGACCCTCAAATTTATTAAGAAGCGGCAAAAGATAACATTCAGGGAATGTGACTTAAAATCAAGTCTTCAAAGAGAGGTTGACCTGTCCTTGCAACTTATTCCATTCCATCCCAGATTCTAGGGGCAATCAAACCTCTAGGTGGAGTGCATATAATGGCTAAAGTAATCTGTATTAGTTGGTCTTTTGTTTGGGCCTAGTAGGATTCTGGTGTACAGCTCCTAATTATTCATGGCTAATTTTCCTGTACCAAGTCACTGCCTTGTAGCCAAGTCCTTTAAACAGGTATTTTTTCTGACAAAAATCTCAGTATCCCCAAAACCAAATCTATGATACCTGCTGCCACACATCTCTTATTTGTCTCAGACCTCTGCAGTTTTTCTGATATGTAGAGCTCTGTAGATTGCTTGACCTACCTCTACTTACAATAACATTCTTAGCTTTGGGATGCATTTGGACTTTCCTTCTCTCATCCTGTGCTGTATTTCCTTTTCCAGTTATTATCACCACCTCCACGTCCCCACAAAAGGTTAAATCTCCAGTTGGTCCCAGTTGACAATGCACCTAAGGCTTATACTCAACTTTGTTCCCAGATTCCCACCCTTATTATATTAGTCAGGGTTATTTCAGTTGTAAGAGACACACATCCAACTAAGTCTCATTTAATCTGAAAGAGAGAATTTATTGTTTTTTGTATCCAACAGAAGGAATGAGATCATCCTCTAGGGCAACTGGATCATGGGAGTGATCCACGGGATTATCTCCTGATCTCCAGCATCTGCTTCTCTCATTCCCTTTTGCTATAAATGTGTCAGGAAACAAAGCTACAGAGTTCAGGGCTTATATCCTCTTAGGAAACAGAAAAGGAAGAGTTTTTATTTTTAGCTGATGCTCTCATCATTTTTAGCTGATCATTTCACATGCCTAAACTGGAGCAATCATCATAGGATAAAGTTACTTGGGTCTGAGCACTGTGCCCAGACCTGTGACCAGGAAGGGGCCTGTTACTGCGGAGGTGCTGGGCATAAGCGAGGCCTCAGAGACAATGGGTGTGAGCGAAGGAGACTCCCCCAACTTGTATCTGCAACTCTTGCCAGGTTCTCTGTGTCAGCTAGGGTTGTCTAAGAGTGATCTGAGGAGGCACAGGTAAGAGGGACTGTGGAGTGGGGAGGAATGAACATGGGAGAGCAAGAATAGAGAAAGACAGGAGTGTGTCCATCTGAATATGTGCCTGAGTTCAGAACAAAGGGGACAAAAGGGAAGAACAATGTGGGCTTTTCCCAGAGAGGCCACATCTTGACCATATGTCCATTTATAGGGATTTGTTAAGAATGAAACGTAAGTATTGGAGGACTGAACAAACTTGGGATTTAGCTGTTTATTGCTAGCATTAGAATGGTTATTTCCTGTGGGTAATTCTGTTTTATTTGAATTGTGTTTCTTTACTTATCCTGTACCCCATGGATAATAGCTGGACTTCATTTGAGCTGTTTAGCTGACTCAAGGGGGACCCTGACCTGAAATAGAGTATGAATAAAGATGAATATGTTCTCCTTTTTCTGGCAAACGTAGCTAAAGAGATGAGAAGTTATTTTCAGATAACTGGTGAAATGATGAAGGGAAGGCAAACAGATTTTCAAAAAATTCTTTTTATAAGAAGGAAATTAAATATTTTGAATAGAAAGCCTAATTACCTTATTTAATAATATCTTGCTAAGAAAATAAAATGAGCATATTTAAATAAATCAGTTGAGAAGTTGTAAAAATGGCTTTAAAAAACAAAAACAAAGATACTGCATTTTACAAGGAGTCAGAAAACTTCTATCTACTTTGTTGACTAATTTGCATATTACATTACTAAATTGATTGTCTAGAATATCCTTGCCACTTTGTTGATTAAAACTTAAGCATCTTTGGGGCGCCTGGGTGGCCCAGTTGGTTGAACGACCAGTTTAGGTTATGATTTCAGGGTTGTGAGATTGAGCCCCGCATTGCTTTGGGCTCTGCAGTCAGTGGGGAGTCTGCTTGAGATTTTCTCTCTCCCTCTCCCTCTGCCCCAGCCCCTGCTCATGCACACATGCACACTCTCTCTCTCAAATAAATAAATCTTTTTTTTTAAGATTTTATTTATTTATTTGAAAGAGACAGAGACAGCGAGAGCAGGAACACAAGCAGTGGGAGTGGGAGAGGGAGAGGGAGAGCAGGCTTCCCGCTGAGCAGGGAGCCCAATGTGGGACTCGATCCCAGGACCCTGGGATCATGACCTGAGCTGAAGGCAGACGCTTAACGACTGAGCCACTCAGGTGCCCTCAAATAAATAAATCTTTAAAAAAAAGTTAAGCATCTTTATAAGCTTTCACTGGTAAGAAAATTGATTTTAGAATCACCTATATTAAAGCTTGAGATAGTGCTATGTTTGCACATATTAAGACAAACACTAAGTATGTATATATTAAGACAAATCTTACTTTCCTAACAAATTATTCTAGAACTGAAGTGCTTTTTGTATTTCCTGTCTTAGTTTTTTTTTTTTTAAAGATTTTATTTATTTGAGAGAGAGAGAGAATGAGAGACAGAGAGCACGAGAGGGAGGAGGGTCAGAGGGAGAAGCAGACTCCCTGCCAAGCAGGGAGTCCGATGCGGGACTCGATCCCGGGACTCCAGGATCATGACCTGAGCCGAAGGCAGTCGCCCAACCAACTGAGCCACCCAGGCGCCCATCCTGTCTTAGTTTTGATCCTAAATCTGATGAGCAAGTTTGAGATTTGAGATGAGAGAATATTCTTTTTGTGGAAGTATTTTTGCATTCACATAAAGCAAGGGTGCTATAGTTGGCTGTTTTTCACAAAACCTGGCTAGTGTTTCTTGAGTGCTCCTATGACAAATTGACTCTCCAGAGAAATTTGGATTTCTCATATGTAGTTCCAGTGAGTGCACTCATCCAGGTTAGACTATATGTCTTGGCTTAGTGTAGAGAAAACATGGACATTATACTCAGGCAGCAAGAGAGTGTAGGTTTTACCAATTTTCCAATTTTCACCTGGAAAGCTTAGTTCAAATTGTCTGAAATGGGAAAGCTGTCATAAAGGGAAAAGTGGCTTAAAGAATACTGGAGCATGTTTAAAATAGACACAACAGATAGTAGCTGAGCCATATCTAGAATCCAGTTTATTAAAATGCAGATTGGACTAGAGAAGAATCGTTGTAAAGAGCAATTCTCAATACATGAGAAACTCACACATCAGTCATCCTGCAGAAGGCACAGGTTGAAAAGTAATTTAAAATATCCATGAGTGTGCTGGGTTGACTGGACATCTCAGAAATGGACTCATGGAACAGCTGATGAAAGGCAGTAAGAGGGCGAAGTGTTTGAGCTGCGTATAGGGAGGCAGCCTCTTTGCAGACTGTCAAAGGACAACAGCCGGGCAATGTCTAAACGCCTTGATGCAGAGCCATCTCATTAGATAGGTGGATGGAAAAACGTGGAGTAGTGTCTTGAGATGGTCAGGGGAGCATTTGTCCTCCTTCAGCCTTCCTTCCCCCCTTGGTTTGATGGTGTTAAAGGGTGTAGAGTGTTGACTAGGGTTCCCTGCAAATTCACATCTAACCAGAATCTCAAAATGTGACCTTACCTAGAAATGTGGTCTGTGCAGATGTAATTAGTTAAGGATTTCAAGATGAAATCATCCTGGATTTAAGGTGAACCCTACATCCAATGGCAGGTGTCCTCATCAGAAGAGGAGAGGACACAGACACAGGGAAGATGGTCATGTGAAAACAAGGACAGAGATTGGAGTTATGATGCCACACACCAAGGAATGCCAGGATCCCCCAGAAGCTGGAAGGGGCAAGGAAGGATCTTCTCCTAGAGACTTCAGAGCAAGTGTGGCCCTGATCACACTTCTGATTTCAGATTTCTGGCCTCCAGAACTGGGAGAAAATAGATTTCTGCGTTTTTTTAACCACCAAGTTTGTTACAGCAGCTCTTGGAAACTAATCTGTTACAGCAGCTCTTGGAAACTAATACGAAAGAGGGAGCAACTCTATAAAGCTGTCAGAGACAGTGGTGAATCCCCATGAAGCCACTGCATAGGTGGACTTTCTCAGTCATTGAAAACACCTCATTTGTTAGTAGAGAGGAACCAAGAGCAGATAACCACTGCATGGGTGGGGTGAACCTAACCAAATGAAAATCTCATTATGTACAATCACATAAAAAAAAAAATTACATCTGGGACACCTGGGTGGTTCAGTCAGTTAAGCGTCTGCCTTCAGCTCAGGTCAGGATCCCAGGGTCCTGGGATTGAGTCCTGCATCGGGCTCCTTGCTCAGCAGAAAGCCTGCTTCTCCCTCTCCCTCTGCCTGCCGCTCCCCCTGCTTGTGCTCTCTCTCTCTCTCTGACAAATAAATAAATAAAATCTTAAAAAAAAAATTACATCTGTGTGGGGAGTTTTATGTGGGAAAACAATATGTAAATTATGTATCAATTCTCCAGCTGAGATCTGGCACATAGGTAAATTTTTGTAGAATTTAAAATAGGGTATATGTCCCATGGCCCAAGGGTTCAGTGGAGGATAAATCTGGGGCTGGGAGTCTCACTATACAAACCTGGTGCAACAGAATATCTAATAGCAGCTAGAGGCAGGTTGAAAGTAAGGTGAAGGAACCCAATATGAGTATTGAGGAACATATGTAAAATGTCTAATAAAATGCCTAAAATATGATAAATATGACTGGTGTTTAATAATGTAAATTCCCATCCTGGTCCCTTTCCCATATTGCTAAGCATTACTCAACCCTTCAGAATTAGGTATTTTATGTATGAAATACTTTTGGAGCTGGGCCTCATCTGATTCAATGTCAGGGCCAGGTCATATCTTCACAAGCCAAACCCCAACAGAAAGTCTAATCTTTACTTTGTCTTTTTCTCTCAATGAGAAAGATATAAATACATATTTCATAGCAACTATTTTAAATTCTTCTATCTGCTTCTATTCCCCTTTATCCCCAAACTGGAGGTCTCTTATTGTTCTAGTCCAAAGAACTTTGTCATCCATACTATCCAGTCCCTGTCATCTTTGTTCTAAGACCAAATCTTGTCTATGCCATCTGTTGCCCTGTGACACGTTCCTGATACTTGGATGCAGTCAGTCCTCAGGGAGTATAGTGCTTCCTTCTGTGTGATTTTCCCAGGAAACTACATATGGGAGAAATTTAATCCTTTTTCTCCTTGAGGAAGAGAGAAAGAAGAAATAAATAATCGGGTAAAATGTATCAGGGAAAGACTGCAAACCTCTCCACATCAAATGATTTTATTCAATTGTATGCAATCTAATTAAACTATCTATATTTGACTTTCCTGAGTAGCACATTTTTCTTCCCATCCCATGTCATTTAAGTGAATATGGAACCTTCATTCTATATCTCTTAGCAAAATTACCTGGTGCTGTGCGGCAAGTGCCATGTGCTATGGATGGGGAAACAAAACTAAGATGAAAAACTTGCCTAGAAAAGTATTGCCAAGAGAAAAATGATATGTTGCTACATTTCCCTCTGCCCTAAAATGCCATTGATTTTGTTATCCTAAACCAACTTCTACTGATTCTTTAAGCCCCTCCATATTGTACTTCTGCTGTGAACTCTCTTCTGTCTCTTCCAGGGATAATCTATCATTGTGACCCTACATAAGTTATTACACAGTTATTTCTATGTGGATGTTTTGTAAACTGTTGGTGTATCTGCCCCCTGGAAGACTGTTGGTCCCTTAGGAGTGAGGACCTTTATCCTTAGAGTCAAGCACATATGTAGTAAGCATTCTCTAATTATTGAATATAGTTAGTTATTTTTATACTCAGTTTCTCTACACTTTTCTGTGCACTTTCAACCATTATAGTAATGGAGGCAATTGGGCCTACCTGATTCATATAAGGGAACAATCTTAACTCACTGATTATAGGTTTTGTTTTCAGTGGGTTTTAATATGTAACCTTTGATCAAATAGTATGATGGAGGAAGGACCCTTATGTGGCTGTTTAATTCCATGGTTCAAATGAATGACGTTTCATTATTTTAGAAGGGATGCTCTAGTATCTGCTAGAGTCATAATGCGTATCATAAACGAGTGGCTTCTCAGGAGACAAGAGGAGCTCAGAGATGAGGGGACTTTGAGGCTTTGAATTTAATAAAAGCTCATGAGAACTAACTTGAAATATGGCTGTTGGGAAAAGGTCAGTAGCCTCTGGATCCTTTACACTTGGGCCTCCATCTTTTTCTTCTCAAGGACTACCCTCATCTAGACTTGGACCAGTCATTTTGGACCAAGAGCTATTTTGCTTGGTCCTCCAAAGCCTTTTTTTTTTTTTTTTTTTTAACCCCAGAGGCTGACTCTGTGAAGTACCTGACTAAAATGGGTGAAGATTTTTGCCCTAGAAGACCATGAGGCACAGGAGGGCTGTACTGAAGAGAAGTGACAGGACTTGAGAAACTTCTCTTTGTGAACCTGACGGAATGGAAAGAAGTAAACTTTGGGACTAGAAAACCATCCTCAGGATGCACAGGAAACGAACAAAGTGAGAACTGTTTAGAAGAGAGTCTTGCTTACTGCTGGCCAAAGTGTCAGTTTGCTGTTAATATACGCAATGTAGACATTACTTAATCTCTTATTGGAAAAGTTGTAAATTTGCTTCAAGCTGTATTTTCTTCTTCAGTAGTTTCTTTCTAAGTAGTCTGCCACTGAATGACTAATGTGGTTGAGGGCTACCCATCGGCATGTAGGATTGAGTGGTCCAAAGTACTGGCCTCAGAGGTACACACCTTGACTGTCGCCAGAGTAGTCAGTCTACAGATGTGTTCTCTCACCTAAAATGATAATAATGGGTTGTTTAAGTTTTGATGTTTTCCAGGTGGAAGAATAAAAGTGCAGCTGCTATATTACCATCATAATAATAATGGCAATTATTGTTTCTGTTAACAGCAAGAATCTCAGAAAGCTAAAAGAACTTGAAAAGTGAAACTTAGTGGAAGCTGAAATTGCCAGAAGAAAAATTAAGCACATTATCATTTATCTCCCCTTTAATCCTCCTCTGGAGGGAGCAGAGGGACAGAAATTTCAGGTCAAACCTTTTTGTCAACAGTAGTTACACAGAAAGTGCATAAGACAACTTCTGTTCCTTTCCCTTGAGCTAAAAATCAGAGTGAAACTGTTTTGGACATTTTATCCCTTCAAAGAACAAGAGCCCCTATTGCCTACTAAGAACATTCAGAATCCACAGCTTTGCAAAAGAGATTAGCTTAAAAGAAAACATTATTATCTGGCTTTACAGATACTTTCAGCCTTGCTTCAAGTCATGTGGTTTCCCCCCCCAAAAACACACACACACACACACACACACAAAATAGAAAAGCAGATATTTAGAAGGTCAAATGCATCGCTAAAGGCAGAATATGTGAGCTTTCAGTCTAACTTTCCTATTTCCCCAGGGATCCTCTGTTAGCTTGTGGAATAGCCAGTGGGACAGGCATTGAAAGGAAGTTCTGGAGCTGATGAGAATCACATATGGGGGGTACAATGGGGCATATTGTGGAGGAAGCTATTCCTGTCTGAGAGGTTAGAAAAAGCTTCCCCCATGAAATAATAAGAAGAAACCTGAATGATGAATAGGAGTTAATATTCCAAGTGAGGGAACACGATGTGTGATGTTCCTAGGCAGAGAAACTGAGAGAAAACCATTTTGGGTAGAATGCATGGAATGAGGGGGAAAAAGGGGAGAGGACAGTTTAGGAGGTAAGCAGACTTGGAAGGGGCTCAGAAGGCATTCAAAGGGTTTTGGACTTTATTCTGTAGTAATGGAAAATGACTGAAGAAAAATTATGATCAGATTTACATCTTGAAAAGATCCACCCAACTTCATACTTGATGCAGCCAGTGATCATAGATGGATGCTCAAACATTGGGTGGAAGGTCAATGGAGACGGGATAGTAACATGGTGCTGGGGATCACATGACAAATAATTTTCTAATAGGAAAGGGAAACATGTATGGTTACAATGAAGAGAGCCTAGAGCTGTCAGTCAACAGTTTAACCAAGTGCTACAATTCAGCATCTTAAAGTGAGGAAATAAGGCAACACATTCAGAATGTGGGACATTCTATAGTGCAACTGCCTTGAACTTAAAAATTCAATGTCATAAAAAATGGTTAGGGACAATTCTAAACTAAGATGTAAAAGAGATATAACAATGTAATGCAATAAATTAATGCAGGTAGA
This sequence comes from Neomonachus schauinslandi, assembly GCF_002201575.2. Taxonomy (NCBI): domain Eukaryota; kingdom Metazoa; phylum Chordata; class Mammalia; order Carnivora; family Phocidae; genus Neomonachus; species Neomonachus schauinslandi. The sequence goes on from NC_058409.1 coordinate 118,412,131, forward strand.
ATCCTGACTGAGGGTGGAGGGAGCAGCCACAAAAGATGTTTGTGGGACAATTGGGGAATTGGAAATATGGACTGGCTATTATAGAATATCATGGAATTGTTGTTAATTTTATTAGACATGGTTTTGCAATTATACAAGACATTCTCCATATTCTTAAGATGTGTACACTGAAGTCATAGGGATAAAATGTTATGTCATTTACAACTTCCCTTTTTTTTTTTTAAAGATTTTATTTATTTATTTGAGAGAGAGAGAGAAGTGAAAGCATGAGGGGGGTAAGGGGCAAAGGGAGAAGCAGGCTCCCCACTGAGCAGGGACCTGATGTGGGACTCGATCCCGGGACTCTGGGATCATGACCTGAGCTGAAGACAGATGCTTAACCGACTTAGCCACCCAGGTGCTCACAACTTACTTTCAAATAGTATAAATAAAATGTGAACATTTTATATTCATAAAAGTATTAAGTAAAAAGAGTGAAATAAAGCAAATACAGTACAATGTTAACAATTGTGGAATATAAGTGGAGACACTATGCTATTTGTTCATTGTAAAACTTCTTTGAAGGTTTTTATAATTAAGAGTTGGTAATAGAGAGGATTAAATATTATGGAATAAAAAGGAATAAAGAAAGTAAGAGTGAATATGGCAGTCAGTGAGATTATTGCAGTAGTTCAGGTAAGACCTGGAGCATAAACTATGGGAGTGGTGGAAGAAATAACTTGGCAAGTTAGATCACTTGGCAAGTTAGATCACTTGGCAAGCAAAATGGATTAGACAGAATGGATTAGAGGTGATTGTTTGGGATAGTGCCTGGCATCTAGTCGGCACTTAATTATCTCAATGCATAAAAGGATGAATGTATAACATGGGATTCACGAAGAGGAGACATGTATGCTTTACAGATTTTTTACTTAGCCAACTGGGTGCATAATAAGACCATTAATTAAAATTAAAAAATAAGAGAAGGAGCATGTTTTGGGAGGAAAATGATATGAGCATGAGGTTTCTCACAGATCATCGAAGTGGAGGCTTCAGGTTGGCATTTATATATAAAGCTCAGGAGCAAATGATTTCAGAATTATTGGCCAATAAAATAATTGAAACAGAAAAATGGTCCAGGAAGAGTTTATAGAATGAAAACTAAAGGAAAAATGGTCCAGGATCAAGCCCTGAGGCACTTCAACCTTTAATGTATGGGCAGAGGTGGGTGGCTAGCCAAAAATGTTGAAATTGAGTGACCTGAGAAGCTGGAGAAAAACCAAGAAAGAGTGGCAACAAGGAAGTCAATGGAAGAGTCTTTTAAGAGGGAAGTATTTGAACAGTATCATATATTATTGAAGGATTGGGCAAGATGCAATTGAAAAGTGAATATAAAGACCTAGGAGACTTCAGTTGTTGGCCTGAGAGAGCAATTTTGGAAGGGTAGTAAGGGGAGCCATTAGCCCACTTTGGATTGTGAAGTTGAGTGAGGGGAGATGATATGAGAAGAGTGAATTAACTCTTTTGAGAAATTGGACTGCAAGTGGAGATGTAGACGAGAAGCAGGAGGAAAGTTTTTTTAAAGGTGGGAGACATTGAACACATATCAATGCTAATTGGAAAGTAAAGTTGTGAAGCAAAATTGTAGTTCCCAAAGAGGGAGGGAATACCTGATAGCACAAAGTCTCTGAGAAGATTGGAGGTCGTGGCATCCAAAGCAGAGATAGGTAAGGTAGGTTCCATTACCTAAACACGCTGGGCTTCCAGTTTTTATTGGTGAAAGGAAGGGCATTGACTGAAAGATTTCCAACGTTCTTTTAGTTCTATCAATTTATGCTTTTGGGTGTCTGGAGGAAGGGGAGAGACTTGGAGTGTGGATCTGATTAGGGTATCAGGAGTGTACACAGGTGACAGGACACCATCAAACTTCAGGGTCAGGAATGATAGTCTTGGGCTTTTCACCTGTGGGGAGATGAAATGGATGAATGGACGCCTGTGAAAATCTCTCTAAACCATGAAGTGGTGGTTGTTGGTGTTACTCCCATCTAAGCCAGAACAATAGGAAACAGAAATCACGTTTATTTTGCAGTTTTACCCATGGCTAGTCTCACAACTACCAAAACTTTAGAGCCATTTTGAAGATTTTTTTTTTTCAAGTGGCAGCTGAACTTAAAATAGTTTTCTTGGAACACCTGGGTGGCTCGGTCAGTTAAGCATCGGGCTCTTGATTTTGGCTCAGGTCATGATATTAGGGTCATGAGATTGAGCCCCATGTTGGGCTCCACATTCAGTGGGAAGTTGTGCTTGAGATTCTCTCTCTCTCCCTCTCCTGCTGCTACTCCCCACGCTCACGCACATACTCTCTATCTCTAAAATGAGTAAATAAATCTTAAAAAAACAAAATAGTTTTCTTTAGGGTTGTTTTTATATGCAACTCTAGTAAAAGAACTTGACCCTCCCAAATGTTTTTGTTTTGTTTTTTGGATTCTGTGGTGACTGTGCCCGATATAAGGATATTGGAGGAAAGGCAGATTCGCAAGAGGAAAATAGTGAAAAGAGGGACTTGGGACCAAGATATGAAGATGGGTCAGTGCAATGGAAAGGCAACAGGCAGTGAGACAGGGAATGATAAGCACTGATACTGGTTGTGACTCCTATAGGGGCTCAAGAGTCTATTTTTGTTAATGTTAACATGAATCACAACAACAATAATGACCATTTATTGAGCACGTATGTCAAAGGCACCATGCAGACTATTCACTACCTCATGTAATTCTCAAAACAATCCTGTGGGGCACTATTATTATTTCTATGGGTTTTTTGTTGTTGTAGGAAAAAATATATCACATAGAACTTACCATTTTAAACATTTTTAAGTGGCATTAAATACATTGACATCGTTGTGCAACCATCCATCTCCGGAACTTTTTCGTGATCCCAAACTAAAACTGTACCCATTAAACAGTAATTTCCCATCCTCCCTTTCCCTTATTATTCCCGTTTTGAAGATGAGGCAGCTAAGGCTTAAATAAACAAATACTTCCCAAGGGCATGGAACTGATAGTGTCCTTAATTTTAGAGTCTAGAATTTGTGTCTTGAAGAGTTTAATTTCAAGTGAATATGGATTTCTAGGCAGAACTACCAGGGTCTGCCTTTAGTTTCTGGATCCATTGAAGTAAGAAGGATTGTGCTAAGAATACAGGTCTGAGTTCTGGAATACCAAAGACCCTTTTAGAACACTTAACATACTACTCTTAGAATCCTGAAGAGTTTCCTACTCCACAGTCTCTCTTACTCATGGTCAATGCTTTGGGCCTCTATGGGTCTCTCCTCCTTACCAAGGAATAAGGCCTTTTGAGGACAACCAGGAAGCTTTCTTGAGTTACCTTTCAGGCTAGAATGGCCAGCTACAGAAGTAAAGTATATCATTTAATCCCAAACTGTGTCCCCCAGAAATTAGTAATGTCTTGTATAATACCCTGACCATCCCTTTTGGGGGGAGATTTAGCTGAGAAATTTTTTTAAAAACTGAAAAACAGTACTGCTTTTCCTTGTGATTTTATTTGCTTCTTTTGCTATTTATGCTTTCTTTTTCCTGCCACTTCACTTCTTTCTGGAAAGTCAAGCTTACCTACAAACTATACATACATCAGTTGGCAGTGCACTTTAATATGTTGCTTGGATACAGATGTTTGGAACTATAGGAACACAATTTATACCTGATTCTGTTACTAAGGAAACCAGTGCAACTTTGGAATTTTCCTTTGGGAATCATGACCACAAACTGGAAAAAAATCTATTAAGAGTTTTGGAAGATGAAAAATATGTAAGACATGGTTTAATTGTATTTCTAAAGTGGCAAGTTAATATTTATAAGCTTCTGTAGCCTTTTTCTGCCTGTGGTATAAATATTGCTACATGAATCTTTTTCAGTAAATTTGATCAGATTATATGTGGGGGTGGCCAGGGTATTTAAATATAAACACAAATCACACTTGTAAAACATTTCCTAAAACAGACTATAAATAAAAGCATTGGTGCTTTAAGGGACAACACTTACAGGATTTTAATTCTATAAACCTTTCTTTCACAGTCAGAGCATGGGATTTGCAGGAGAAATGCTTTGCTTATGTCAACCCTACTGGAAAATCATCTCCAGGAAAAACAAGAAGTTAATTTGCAGACTCTATTTTGTTTCTCCACCTACAAGGAAACATAATGCCTGTCTGAGATTTCCTTCCATCCGAACCCTGACAGGCTTCTTTAATATCATTGTGGCTAACAGTGTGAGAGGAAAGTTTAGTACAGCAAGAAAAACTCTGCTTGCCCAGGCTAGCTGATAGAGCCTTTTAACGTGTATATGTAATTGTGTGCCCAAACAGAACTTTTCACGAAAGCGAGAATGTTCTCTTCCAGACGGTGTCTTCGACAAAGCTCAGTGTTCTTGTTATAGCTCTAGTCATCTTCTAAAAACTGCTGCAGCCAAACTGTAGGAAGTACCTTGTCTCTGAACACAGAGCCCAAACAGTGCTAAAAAGGGAAATGGAACATATGGTAATAAACTCTCTAAAGCTTGGATGCCGGGTTGTAATCAGCAACCAGGGCGAGAGAGGCATTGGCAAACACGAACTCTGCCCCTAGGGCCTCATTAACAAGGCCAACTGTGCGCTGTGGAGGAAAACAGTATCACATACTTGAGGGAGATCACAGCCTGTCAGGGCAAATCCTAGATTTCCCCTTGGCTGAAGGGACCATTAACTGGAAGGAAAGGAAGTTTCCACAGGAAACTGGAAGAAAACCACTGCCCAAGTGGCCTCTTTGCCGTTTATTTGGAAATAATAATGATGAGCTTTTGAAAGTTTATTTCTGTCAAATGACGTATGTAGAGCACTGAATGTAAAGGATGAGATTTGCTCTTTCTACTCCTGGCTCTGACATAATGCCTCAGCTTTCCCATAGGTGGAATGAGGAGGGCTTGTGTCTGGCCCTAGTATTCACTAGGATCCTCCTATATCTCCCTAAGAAACATTTTTCCTGCAGGGATGAGAAGACCAATGGGTGATTTTACAGGCACTGCCAACACCTGTGTCTATATTTCCTTTTCAAATTCAAAGGCTTCTTTATGGACAAGTAGTTCTGAGACACACATATATCTCTATATACTGTGTACATTGTACCACCTTCTATCTTCTTCTTATTCCTCATCTTCTTGTCCTCATCTTCCTCTAACTTCCTCCTCACCTTCTTCTAACTTATTCTTGCTAGTGATACATTTTCAAAAGTCTTGGTACTATGTGCTAAAGATACACATCAAAATAAGAAAAGGTGCCAGGCTGGGTAATATCCCTGGTTCTACCAACTGATTTAGTCACAGTGGCCTCTGGTTACCCATTCACCATCATATTTACTTATCTATTTATATAGAGGGGTTTTTTAAAAAAAATGTATTTACCTTGCAATTCATGACTGCATCTTACCTCTTTGTCAACTCAAATGAACTTTATTTAGCAACTTACCTTTGAAAATAATAATTATTATTCAGCAGTTATCCCTTATTCTGTGCTTGTTAGACTCTTTCAATATAGCATTACAATTAATTATTAAAATCAGTCTTTGGTATGAGTATTATTATCTTCATTTCATAGATGAGGAGACAGAGGCTGCTAGAAGCTCTAAGTCACAGAGGTAGTGAGTGACAGTCTGGATTCATAGGCAGCTGCCTGACTTCAAGATATGTGATCATTTCATTATATCAGGCTACCCTTCAGAGTGTTTAGATATATTTTTAAGATCTTATGAGGACTTGATTGTAATTTGCCTGGAGTGAGAGGACAACTGAAGCTCTTTCCAGAGCTATAAGTTGATGCTGTAAGTGTGCCAAATAGTGTAGATATTGGCAGCCATAATGTTTACAGTGACGTATCAAGTTGAGTATGAGAAAGTGGTTGAGAAGCCAAGAGAGACTTGTATTCTACCCTCATTTCCACAGGTGACAAAGTGTAAGACTTTGAGCAAGTCATTAACCAATTTGCCCTGCTATTCCTCTGTAAAATGATTAGTGAGCTTTTTTATAGACTGATTCTATGACTGCTTTAAAGGAGAAGTAAAAACCTGCCATTAATCTGTGGTGTGGAGAAGTTAACTAAGATCTGTATAACATTTTATATTGCTTAAAGTCGCTTAAAGCTTCATTGCATCTTTTAATGACCCAGATGTGTTCTAGAAGATGTATGTATCCACACTGAATGGATTTGCTGTGTTTCTCATTTGGTGGAGAGAAAAGGAACAGAGGCCATGGTTGAAAATACCTCTAAACCCCAACTTTGGACCTCAAGGTCATGATGCCTTTCTATCCAAGTGTCTTAGATCATCAACCTGGAGGAAAACAGTGAAAGGATGGGGGAAAATCTGGGGTAAGTGCTTGAATTTCAGCTCCACTTCACATACTCACACACATATACTTCTAGCTGTTTCCTGTCCCATTTCCTGGTAGAATGAGGCATATGATCACCAGTGCTATTGATGCCTTGGAGAACAGTTGCTCTTTTTGGAGAGCACGTGTTGGTAGATGCATCTTCTCTTATTGAGAGAGCTGCTCCAGGCAAAGCTGGAGAGAACACTCTACATTTTCCCAAACTGAGACAAGTCCCACATGGTACCTGTTGTGGGTGCTTTGTGGATCCTTCCCTCCCAGAGTCCATGGTAGTCCTTTTCCTTAGAGGGGATAAAGACGAGCCTCCTGACACCACCTATTGAAGAGCCATAAACCCTTCCTTCTCCATGAATATCTGGACTAGTCTGCTTCTGTCTTTGGTCTAGATTTTCTCTCTTATCTATGGGGTCTTATTCTAATACCAAAGCAAAATCTTTTATGTTAGGTCTGTAAATTTGGTCTCTCACCCTTTGGAAATTCTGCAATAAATAGTTCTAAAAATTGCCAAACTTTATAATAAATACCTACATATTGACTAAATGAATAAACTCTTGCATTATGAGAAAACACCAATTCCTCCAGTTTTCCTCTGGATATTTTCCCAAACAAACCACTAAGCCTTCTGTTCAGTTTTCTGCTCACACTACAATAGGTCAGTTTTGCAGTAGCATCTGCCCAGGTGAGATGTGGAGCAGGGGAGGTTTATTCTCACTTGTATAGACTCATATGGTCAACTACCCACTGGAAATCTCCATACAGTTCAGATGTATCTAAAACAAGCATCTGAAACTTCGTATGTTCATTGAGCTCTTGATTTCCCTTCAGCACCAGCTATTTTCATATTCCACATAACTAAGTTACTGGCAACTGTCTTCTTTTAGTTATTATAGCCAAATATCTTGTGTCATCCTTGACTCCTCTTTCTTTCACACCGCATGACCAATCTGTCAGCAAATTTTGTTAGCTCTACCTTCAAAAAATATCCAGAAACTAACTACTTCTAACCATCTCCACTATCAATCCATCATCATCTCTCACCAGGATTATTTCAATAGCCTTTTAAGCTAGATCGCTGCTTCTAACCTCCTTCCCTATAGTCTATTTCTGACAGTGGCCAGAAGGTCCTGTTAAGATATAAGTCAGATCATGTTATCTTCTGATCAGAATCTTCCAGGGAATTCCCATATCACTTGGGATAAAAGCTAAAGTCTGTATATCATCTCTCTCCTTTATTACTTCTCAGAACTCATCTCCTACCACATCACCTTTTGTTCATTCTGCTCCCGCCATGCTGGCCTCCTTGCTGTTCTTTGAACATGTCTGGTATATTCCACAGAGCCTTTGCATATGTGCTTATGCATCCACAGTCTGGCTCCCTCAACTTCAGATCTTTATGCAAATATTTCCTTTCACTGAGACTCATTTTGGCTATTTTTTTTTAATACTGCATCTGACCCCTATTCTCCACCTACACATATGTCATATTGAGTTTTCCTGCTTCATTTTTCTCATAGCATCTGTTTCGGGTTGAATTGTATTCTTAAACATATCTATTGAATGTCCTAACCCTTCGTAACTATGAATGTGACCTTATTTGGAAATAGTGTGTTTATCCATTTAATTAAGTTAAGATGAGGTCATTAGGGTAGGCTGTAACCCAATATGACTTGTATCTTTCTGAGAAGAGGAAATCATAGGAAGACAGAGACACACAGGGGGAATGCTAAGTGATGACAGAGGCAGAGCTAGAAGCAACGCAACTGCAAGCCAAGGAAAGACATGTATTGACGTTCACCACCAAAAGCTAGAAAGAGGCAGGGAAGGATTCTACTCAGAGTTCTAGAGGGAGCATGGACCTGCCAACACCTTGATTTCAGACTTCGAGCCTCCAGATTATGAGAGAATGAATTTCTGTTGTTTTAAGCCAGCTAGCTGTAGTACATTATTATGGCAGCCCTGGCAAACTAATACAGTATGTGTCATACCATCTGATACACTACATATTTTGCATGTTTGTTGTGTTTATCATCTGTCTCCCCAACACAGTAATGTAAACTCCAGGGAGGACACACCAGTTCTGGCTCTCTGTTCCATACTGCTCTGATCTCTGCTGGGTTCCATGCAATTTGACTTCTGCCTAGGATTAATTGGTCCTAATGCTTCTGAATGAACCTGCAGAGGAATTTCATGAAGATAAGAACTGAACTCAAAGCAAGAAGTGGAAATTTTATCTTCTAAGGATAGTGGAAGAATAATATGGAATTGGATAAAATTTGGAGACTAGAGACTGTGGTGTTACAATACAGGAAGTCATCCATTTGAACTCCCAGATAATGCTGACCATGTGCCCAGACTATATAGTGAAAAGGACTACGTAAGTGCCTGCGTAATAGATGAAGAAAGTGCTGATGGATTGGTTGGACACAGAAGGACACATGCCACAGAGAATTTCTGACAATTATGAAGATATCGTGTCAAGAATTTACTTGTTTTTAGTTTTTCCTCAGTGTTGGTTTTAATAACTTTTAATTTTTTTCACAGCAATGAAAGTGTCTCAGTAACACTTTGCCCCAAAGGAAAATATATTATCTTTGTAACACAATATTATATGTATTATTGAATTCTGAAGCTAAACATGTTAGAAGAGCAATGCATGAGGTACAAAGCATTCTCTGGAATGCTTTAGAGCATTTCGGATAACACCAAAGAGAAATGTTGTCCATCACCCAGAAGATGCCCTATGCCTTATTCCTGGTTTGTAAATACAAATAGAAAATTATAAAAGGGAGAAAAAAGTAAAAACCTGAAAAAGAAAGTGAGGACTCTTAAGGCAATATAGTGCAAAGTTTGGGGGAACAGACTATGGAGTTAGAGCTGGGTTTGAGTTCTGGTTCCAAGACTCAGTAGCTGTGGAATGTCACTAATACCTGCTTAAAGAGTTGTTGTAAATTAAAGTGGGTTATAAAGTAAATACACATGGAAAATACTTAGCTCAGTCCTCAGAAAGTGGTACCATTATTGTTATGTCTCCCAGTGTAATTGCTATCTGTAGGTGAGATTTATTTTAACCTCTTGTAAAAGAACATTGAGAGAGAGAGAGAGAGAGAGACTTGGCTCATGGCTATAGAGCTGCTCAAGATCTTTCAGGCAATGATCTAAATATGCTTGTTGACAGTAACTATTATTGGGAGAAAGGAATCATGTACAACCTTCCTGATTAACTACTGTATCTCTTCCCATCATTATCCTTTTCATCTTACTTGATATAAATATGTAATCTAATGATCCTTTCACTTAAATGGCTCTTTGATGATGGGATTTTCAAAGTGCTTTTCAGCCATTCTTTAGTTAGGCAAGTCCACGCATTTTTCTGGAGCTTGCTGAGACACTTGAAGAACTTTGGGGATTAGGAACTTTCCCCTGATTTTCTAGAGGAGACGGGGAGACAGCCTCACAAATTTCAAAGTATATCACGTAGAGGAGGAGAAAGGTTATTCTAGGACTTAACCTTATAACTGTTTCCTTATTAATGTTTATTTGCAAGTTCCCTTGAAAAGCTTTTACCATGTGCATGAACTGACCAGAGTCTGTCACATGACAATTATAACTTCCTGGAAACTCTGCCTCCCTATTTTAATTATCTTCCTCTTTAAGGTCTGGTATCATGGATTCTGATTTCCCAGCATTACCTTCACCTCTCTGATTTCATCCCATGGCAAATAATTATCCAGCTGAGGGTTCAATTTTCCTCTTAGTGGGGTGGGAGGGCTATTAGATAACTGTGAATTTAAAACTACTTGGCTAAAGGAAAACACCAGTTTGCAGATAATCCAGGAACTTCATTGGACCTGAGCTTTGACGGGCAATCTGAGCAGGGAGCTTGGCTGTCAACAAATGAAGCATGCTTTAATGAAAAAGTTTTGTTACATCATTACAGGGAGTAAAGACAGTGTGGTTCCAGAGATTGAAGGCTAGATGCTTAAGGAGGCTCTTCTGCCATGAGACCCTCATCAGAATCTGACCTTTGCCATTCTGGAACATGATAAGAAAGAAAATGTGCTATGTTCCTTGCTTTGCACAGTGGTTAAGAAAATAACTAGGTTTTTTTGAAATTGCAGTAAAAGGGCCCTTCTTCAGAATTATTTTGGAAAAGGAGTGTGAGATTATTGCTGTGCCCTCTCCAGGGAATCCACACCCTAAGATTGTGTAGCAAGCTCCTCACTTTGCTTAGGTCTCTCTACTCAAATGCTTCCTCCTTTATCTTTCTTTGTGGAACACATCACAACCTTCTCATTGCATTTTATATTTGTATGGTTATTTATTGTCTTGTTGCCTCTACTGGAACATGGATTCTATGACAGCACAGACTTGAGATGGTCACCACTCCATTGCCAGTCAATAACTGTTGAACGGAAATTTAAAGACTTGAAGGAGGTGGTGGAGAGATGGAGTTAGATGCATGGTATACAATAATGAAGTGGACAAAACAAGCTGTCTGGGGGCTATCAGGCCTAGCCTGAAAAAGTTTTTATGAAAACCTGACTTTTCTTGTAAGAGCCTAGTTTCTGTCACTGTGGTAATGAGAAGCAGGAAGAATTATAATCTACAAATAATCCTAAAACACTCTTCAATTTTAGCCAATAGTTTGACCTCTCTGCCAGACTGACCTACCCCCTATTTTCTGCATCCTTTTCCTTATCCCAGGCAGGAGAGAGAAGAGTTGAGCTCTGAAAAACATCAGAGGGTAAGGGAAGGGTGGGTACTGGATGTGTTGGGGTTGGTAGGGATTTGGTGAGAATGGTAGGTGTTGAGGCTTTCTTTCTCAGGTGGTTGGTGACAAGAGCCTGATACATCAGCAACTAGATTACTCTCCCATTTTTCCATGGCTCCCACCTTCCTCCCTTGATGCTAAGCTTTATTTGAACCTTCCTCCTTTGCTTTCCTTCCTTATTTGTGCCTTTCTTTCCATCCTGCCTTCATGACTGGGCAGCAGAGACTCAAGCTCCCCCTGGGAGAAGCCAAGGTATAAGATTTGGAACTAAAGGACAGGGATACCAAAATAGTATCTGTTCTTTTAGGTATTGGCTGAGCTACCCAGACTCTGTGAAAGGGGCTGGGTATAAATCATTATTTTTTCTAGTTTGACTTTTGTCCAGGGCATGTTAAGGATGGAATAAGTCTTAAATGCATTTTAACAAGTCTGCTTATGCTCTTCTCTCTGTGTCTGCTTTGAATAAATTTATTGTCTACTGTTAGCTTTAGTGAAAGGATCAGATGATGATGGTGATGGTGAGAGCTACCATTTTTGAACATGAATGTTCTAGGCCTTGTACTAAGTGCTATATTTGCATTATTTAATATTCTCAATGATGAAGGTAGGTATTAGTATTAACTCCATTTTACAGATAAGGAAGTTAAAATTTAGGGTAAGGAACTTGCTCAAAGCCAATAGCTAATAAAAAGCAAAGTCTGTGGTTCAACCTATGCAATACACCATATTAATAGAATGAAGTATAAAAAACACATTCTTTCAGTTGGTGCAGAAAAAGCATTTGAAAAATTCAACACTCTTTCATGTTAGAAACACTCAGCAAACTAGGAATAGAAGGAAACAACTTGAAACTGTTGGCAAGGATGTGGAGAAACTGGAACCCTTGTAAATCATTGGTGGGGATATAAAAGGGAGTAGCTACTACAGAAAACAGTATGTCAGTTCCTCAAAAAATTATAAATAGAATTAACCTATGATCCAGTAATCCCAATTCTGGGTATATATCCAAAATAATTGAAAACAGTGTCCCGAAGAGATGTGTGCATACCCATGTTTACAGTGGCATTATTCACAATAGACAAAAGGTAAGAAGCAACCCAAATGTCCATCAATGGGTGAACGGATAAACAAAATCTGGTATATACATACAGTGTAATATTATTCAGCCTTAAAAAGGAAGGAAGATCCTACACATGGTATAACATGGATGGATCTTAAGGACATTATGCTTAGGTAAAATAAGCTAGTCACAAAAGGACAAATACTGTAGGATTCCACTTATATGAGGTACCCATATTAGTCAAATGCAAAAAGACAAAGTAAAGTTATTGACACGGGCTGGGGGAAAGGAGAATGGGGAGTTAATATTTAATGGGTACATAGTTTCAGTTTGGGAAGATGAAAAGTGTTCTGGAGATGGATTGGTCATGATTGTTGCACAACAATGTGAATGCACTTAATGCCACAGAACTGTGTACTTAAAAATGGTTAAAACATTAAGTTTTAAGTTATTTAAATTTTACCACAATTAAAAAAAAAAGTAAAGTTAGGACTTATACCTAAACTTGTTTAAAAAAATGCTTTGAGAACCCAACATGTCCAGAACACTTGGGAGAATTACGAAGGAGCAACTCTGCTGTTGAGCCCATGGATTCTGAGTGGCAGCCTTCTGTGTTTTGGTCCGAGATTCTTGACCAATGTGATACAGAAGCCAATGTGGTTCAGTCAGAATGCCTGATTTTAAGTCCTACAGTTCCTGCATGAGTTTGCACCCTCTGTTAATCTGGTACCATCCTTCTCACGCCCTGACATGAGTGGTAATTACAGAAACTTGTTCAGAAAGGCCTACTTTTTCTGAGAAAGGTATTAGTTATACTGCTTATTTGGACATCATTCAGGTGTGGTCTGTACAACAACTTTATGAATGAGGTTTTGAGGCAACAGCTCTTCTCTAACACCTCATGCCCTTACACTTAGAAAATACCTTGTTGACCAATTTACTAGAAAATGGGGTGGATGTAGATTTGGTATGGTCTAGCCTTTCAAAGTCTAGACACAGAAATATGTTATAATTCTCAGGGGGATATTGTGAAAGAGTTTTTTTTCAATCTGCTTAACAGAAACCAAATATCTAACACCAGGGTCAGCCTCTGCTTTAATGATTTCCAACCACCAACATGGAAAAAGGGTATCCTGTAGAACATTAGGAAAATTAAAATTTATTCAGTGCATGGAGGGGGGCATACACACAACTTCTGAATAGGGCCTTCTATACTATTTGTTGGCTATGTGACATTAAGTAAGTTATGTCATCTTCTAGGCCTCAGTTTCTTCATCCTAAAGTGAGTTTTATAATAGTATCTACTGCACAGGGTGGTGGTGAGGATTAAATGAGATGATCCTAAATGGCCTATTTCTACCCTAGTTCTCTTAAAACTATTTCAACACAGCAGTTGTAGTTACAGGCACACTTTCAAGTCAGACCATGTCACAGCTTGGCTCAATACTAGAATGGCTTGCAATTTTGCTCAGAGTGAAAGCCAAAGTCTGCAAGTGGCCTGCGGGGCCATATGTGATCCTCTGAAATTTGTGTGGCCCTTCTACTTTCTCTGCTATCCACTTTTACTATTTTCCCCTTCCTCCTTATTAGCAGTAGTGGCCATTAGCATGTTAGGGATATTCCTGCCTGGAGATCTTTTGGGGGCCTATCCTTCACTATGACCCATTCTTTACCCACATATACATAGAGCTCATTCTTTACCTGCTTTAAAACTTAATTTCATTTCACCTTTCATTGAGGCCTAGATTAACCACCTTAGTCAAAATATAATACTGCCTCCCCAGCATTATCTGTCCCCCTTAGCTTATTATGATCTTTTGTTGACACTTAGAATCTTCTAATATACTAAGCGATAAACTTATAGATTGTGTATTTGTCTGTAGCCACTACTAGAATTTAAGAGCGTGAGGACAGAGATGTTGATCTGTTTTTTCACTACTGAATCTCCAGTGCCTAGAACAGTGCCTGGCAAATGGTAGGCATTTAATAGCTTTGATTGAATGAGTGATTCCATATAAAGCACTTAGTACAGATATTGGTTCTATTGTAAGTGCTTAATATACAGTAGCTATTTTAAGGACTGTAGGCTGGTTCAAATTTAAGACCCCAGATGTGGTTCTTCATACTTCTACTGTAATGAACATGAGAAAAGCAAATTTATCAAACACAGATCTAGGAAAATCCTGTGATGCCAAAGTCCTGAGCATAATTTGTCCTATTCCCTAATTGTAAAAAGTAGGACATTAGGGCATGTTTTTGAATGTTGTGTAATTTAAAACAAGTAAGGATCTCAGTAAAGTATATTATTACCACACGGCAATCAAATTCTTGGAAAGAAACTTAGATATTTTTACATTAATCTCTTAAAGAACAAATTTTGGTTAACTATATGATTTGGGGCCAGTCATTAATGTCACTGAACCTCTCAGTGTCTTGTCTGTTAGTGTCGGGTGACTGGGAATTGATGTCCTACCAGACTAGGAGACAGTTCTGGGTGTGGTCCCTCTTATGGTACAACCATAAGTTGTACCAACCAGTATTTTCATGGGGTAAGAAAGTTGAAGTTCTTCATTCATACCTACTCCCGACACAACTAACGCTTAAGAAAATAAATGAATATTAAGCACCAGGTAAGGTGTGCCTACCAAGCCATCCTTTGTTTGAGTTCAACTGAGCCTAAGGAATTGGCTGTCTGTAAACTTGTCGCTATGGTTTTGTGCTTTGCCTTTTGTTAGTTCTTTCCATTTTTTTCCTCCCTTGGGTCCTCCTTCCTCTCCCCATTCCTCCTTCTTAAGGTGTTACCTCTCCTCTGCGTGGCTGCTCTGCTCTTTGGGGACTTCGATGTCTACCTCCTAGATGAGGATGTCTGCATCTTTATCTAGCACTAAAGATTTTCCCTACCCACAATAAAATAATAAGAACATTATGAATAATTTTATGCAAAGAATATACATGGCAACTTACATGAAATAGAAAAATTCTTTAAAAGCACAACTTGTCAAAACTGACACAAAAGAGAATATTGGAATAAGGTTTATATCTGTCAAAGAAATTGAAACCATAATCAAAATCCTTCCCATGAGAAAACTCCAGGCCTAAATGGCCTCACTGGTTCATTCCTCCAAAATTTCAGGAAATAATACTGTGTTTACACAGATTCTTTCAGAAAATAAAGAAAGAGAACTCTCACGATTCATTTTGTGAGGTCAGTATAACCTTGAAACTGAAACATGATAAGGGTATTATAGGAAAAAAATGACATCCCTTTATCTATCATGAATGTAGACTCAAAATTCCTAAACACAATATCAGCAAATAGAGTGCAACAGTATAGAAATAACATAATACTCCATGACCAACTAAACTTTATTTCAGGAATACAATAATAGTTTAATATTTAAGAACCAATTAATCAATATAATTTCAAAAATAACTTTAAAACAGAGAAAATCATATTATCATCTCAATAGATACAAAAAAGGCATGTGACAAAATTTAACCCCATTCATGACTAACATAAAATGATGGCGAGAAAATTAAGAATAGAACTTTCTTAATGTGATAAAAGACATCTACAAAACTCTACAGCTGACATCATATTTAATGGCATAATATTGAACTCTTTTCCCTTAAATTTGGGAATGTCCAATGTTACCATGTCGATTCAACATACTTTTGAAGGTTCCAGTCAGAAGAAAAAGAATAAAAATTATAAAAATATTAAAAGGAATAAAAATGCCTCTATTTACAAATGACACAATTATATAAGAAATTTTTAAAAAGTTATAAGCTATTAGAATTAAATTATTTAGCAAATCTGCTGGGTGGGAAAATCCATATAGAAAAAGTACTTTATTTCTATATATCAGTCAAAAATAAAACAATAAAATTAGAAAGTAATACTATTAAAAATAGCACCTAAAAACTGTATACCTATGGATTAAACTTAACAAAAGATTTATAATATGTCTATAATTAAAACTACAAAGTGTCGCTAAAAGAAATGAAAGAATACTTAACATGGGGAGATGTATCAAGTTTGTGGATTGGAAGACTCAATATTTTTAAGATGTTATTTTCCGCAAATTTATCTATAAATTCAATCTGACTCCAATCAAAATCCTTCCAGGATTTTGTGTAGAAATTGACAAGCTGATTCTAAAATTTATATGGAAATGAAAGGACCTCAAAAAGCTTAGATAATATTGAAGAAGAATGAACCTGGAGGACTTACACTACCAGACTTCCAGACTTAGTGTAAAGCTCTAGTAATTAAGACAGTGTGCTATTATGCAAGGAGAGACAAATAGACCAACTGGACAGAATTATGAGTCCAGAAATATACTCACGCATATAGTCTCTTGACTTATAAAAGTGCCACTGCAGTTCAGTGGGAGAAAGTTGGCTTTGCATTAAACTGTGCTGTAGCATTAAATATTCACATGAAAATAATGAACCTTGACTCCCATATTACAGCATACAATAAAATTAATTTGAGATGGAATATAGATCTCTATGTACAAAATCGAAAAATAAAGCTTCAAGAAGAAAACAGAAGATACATTTATGACCTTATGGTAGGCATGAATTTCTTAAACAAGATACATAAAGCATTACCAATAATAAAGCAAAACCCTGATAAACTGGTTTTCAATAAAATCATGACTATTGATTCATCAAAACATATTAAGCATTATAATAATGAAAAGACAAGCCATATACTGGGAGAAAATATTTGTAATTTATGTCTGGCAAAGGCCTGGTATCCTGAATATATGAAGAGTTCATGCAAATTAATATGTGCATTTTTTAAAAATTTCAGGCATTTCATAAAGAGGATATCCAAATAACCAATAAGCATATAAAAATCTAATCAATATTATTATTCATCAAACAAACAAAAAACAGAATCAGACCTATAAATACAGAGAACAAACTGATGGTTGGCGTGGGGGTGAGGTAGGGGGTAAGGGGTAAGGGGTGGGGCAAAATGGATGAAGGGGAGTGGGAGATACAGGCTTCCAATTATGGAATGAGTAAGTCATGAAAATAAAAAGTACAATATAGGGGATAGTCAATGGTAATTGTAATAGTGTCGTATGGTAACAGATGACAGCTACACTGTGGTGAGCATAGCATAATGTATAGACTTGTCTAATCACTGTCATATACCTGAAACTAATGTAATATCATGCGTCAACTATACTCAAAAAAAGCTAAGAAAATGTAAACTACAACCACAATAAAAGAACACTTTACACCACTGAAATGGCAAAAAGTAAAAGGATTTACGGTATAAAGGCATATTTTCATATATCGCTGCCGGGAGTGTAACTGGTACACTTACTTTAGAAAACTGACAATATCTACTAAAACTGCATCCTATAATTCAAGAACTTTACTCTTAGTTATATAAGTAATAGAAATGTATACATATATTCACCAAAACTTCTAACAAGAATGTTAATAGAATTATTATTCATAATAGCTAAAAAGAAGAAACAACAAAATGTCTATCATCAGGGGAATGGATAAAAAGCCATGGTGCATTCCTACAATGAAGTGCTATAGGCAATGAAAAAAATCAACTACTGATCAACAACATGGATGAATATCAAAATAATTATGCTCTAAAAAGCCAGACCATAAAAAGAGTGAATAGTTTTGATTTTGTTTATATGAGGTTCAAACAGGTAAAACCAGTGTATTTGTGACAGAAGTCAGAAGAGTGTTTATCTCAGGGGACTGTAATTATTGGGAGGAGGCATAAAAGGAATTCCTTGGGTGCTGGTAATGTTTTCTACCTTGATTTAGTGGTGGTTACACAGGAATATACGTATGTGAAGATACATCCAGCTTTCTGGTCAAGATTTGTGTACTGTATGCATTTTGTTGGATGTGCATTATACTTAAAAAGTAAGCAAAATTTTAAAATTAGATTTTAGTAAAGGTAAAAAGCATTAGTTAAAAGAACATAATTAAACAAGAAAGAATATCCAATGGGGAAAAAATAGCCTCTTTAACAAATGGTGTTGGGAATACTGGAGAGCTACATGTAAAATAATTAAACTGGACCACTTTATTACACCATACACAAAAATAAATTGAAAATACATGAGAGACTATGGACTCTGAGAAACAAACTTAGGGTTTTAGAGAGGAAGGGGGTGGGGGGATGAGTAAACCCGGTGATGGGTATTACGGGGGGCACGTATTGAATGGAGCACTGGGTGTTATATGCAAACAATGAATCATGGAACACTACGTCAAAAATTAATGATGCTTGTTGATTAACATAACATAATAAAATAAAATTTAAGAAAAAAAAGAAAATGCATTAAAAAACTAAATGTAAGTGCGCCTGGGTGGCTCAGTTGGTTAAGCGACTGCCTTCGGCTCAGGTCATGATCCTGGAGTCCTGGGATCGGCAGGGAGTCTGCCTCTCTCTCTGACCCTCCTCCCTCTCATGCTCTCTATCTCATTCTCTCTCTCAAATAAATAAATAAAATCTTTAAAAAAAAAAAACTAAATGTAAGACATGAAACAATAAATATCCTAGAGGAGAACATATGCAGTAACCTCTCTGACATTGGCCATAGCAACTTCTTTCTAGGTATGTCTCCTGAGGCAAGGGAAACAAATGCAAAAATAAATTTATTGGGACTTCATCAAAATAAAAAGCTTCTGCACAGCAAAGGAAACTATCAACAAAACTAACAGACAACCTAAGGAATGAGAGAAGAGATTTGCAAATGATATATCTGAAAAAGGGTTAGTATCCAAAATATGTAAAGAACTTACAAAACTCAACACCCAAAAAAACAAATAATCCAATTTAAAAATGGGCAGAAGAAAAAAATAATAAAAATTAAAAAATAAATAAATAAAAATGGGCAGAAGACATGAATAGACATTTCTCCAAGGAAGAAATCCAGATGGCCAACAGAAACATGAAAAGATGCTCAACATCACTCATCATCAGGGAACTACAAACCAAAACCACAATGAGATATCACCTCACACCTGTCAGAATGGTTAAAATCAACAACACAAGAAACAACGGGTGTTGGTGAGGATGTGGAGAAAAGGGAACCCTCTTGCAGTGTTGGTGGGAATGCAAACTGGTGCAGCCACTCTGGAAAACAGTATGGAGGTCCCTCAAAAAATTAAAAATAGAACTACCCTATAATCCAGCAATTGGGCTACTGGGTATTTACCCAAAGGATACAAAAACACTGATTTGAAGGGATACATGCACCCCTGTGTTTATAGCAGCATTAGCTACCATAGCCAAATCATGGAAGCAGTATCTTTCTACTGATGAACAGATAAAGAAGAAGACACACACACACACACACTGGAATATTAGTCATAGAAAAGAATAAAATTATGCCATTTGCAACAACATGGATGGAGCTAGGGAGTATAATGCTAAATGAAGTAAGTCAGAGAAAGAAAAATACCATATGATTTCACTCATTTGTGGAAATTAAGAAACAAAACAAATGAGCAAAGGGAAAAAAGAGAGAGAGAGGGACAAACCAAGAAACAGACTCTTGACTATAGAGAACAAACTGATCATTACCAGAGCGGAAGTTGGTGGAGGGATGGGTGAAATAGGTGAGGAGAATTAAGGAGTGCACTTGTGATGAGCACTGGGTGATGTATGGAAGTGTTGAATCACTATATTGTACATCTGAAACTAATATTACACTGTATGTTAAGCAACTGGAATCTAAATAAAACAAGATAAGATAATAAAAGATAAACCAACATGTGGAAGAACACAAATCCCAAATTCTCACACCTCTGAGTGCAGACCACCAGGTTACAGGTGAACAGCAGGCAGGGTACACTAAAGTCTGGGCAGGATTTAAGTTCAATAGAGGTCACCTAACCCCCTGAGCAGCAGACTTGAGAGCTAACAGCCCTTCAGCTCCTGTGGATGACTCAGCTGACACAAACAGGCATGAGTACCTCAAAGAGAGCAGAGAACTGAGCAGCCTCAGACACCCAGCTAGACTCTGCAGCCTAGTAGCCTCTAGCAACCAGAAGGGGACTTTTGGCAGTTAGACTTTCCTTATCTCACCAGGAGATCCTGGAGGGTGCCTGTGGCATAGACTGACACTTGACCTTTGCTTTTTGTTCATTTTCCACAAAAAAGCAGTTCCATTCTATGCATACCTTTTTGAGGATAGGTTTTTAGGCATTGTCAATAAGACAACCACTGGGTAATTCATTTTAGGACATTGGAAAACTATTTTTAATCCATTCTGATGGACAAATTTGTTCAAGAACTAAAAGTATTCTAAATCTGGTTTTTGGATTTTATATCGCATCCTCAAACTTTGCTGTGGATGGAAGTTAACAGCCAGAAAGCTCTGTCTAAATCATTGCTTTCTGTTGCCCTAAGCTTACTCAGTGTTGGGTGCTGGCTTAGATGCCAAGCTGAACCAAGAACATCATAAGCTTCTATCTAGTCTTTGGTGTCATAAACTATAACGACTAAAACAATAGCTGTTTGATAATGGCCATCTCAGACTCTTATCCATCTCAAGCTATAAAGGGAGGCACGTTAGTATTTGTGGTCACATACTGACCAGTTGAAACTTCATAGATTGCCTTCACAATCAAGTGAACAAGTGATTTTTAGGGACAAGTCACTTGCAAAGAGCTACACAACATTGTAATTGGCAGCTCTTTGTCCAGTGTACATTCATCCTTGCTAATATTATCTTACATGTATACGAGACTTCACAATTTCAACATGCTTCTATATACATTGTCTCATTTGATCTTCATAAATTTCCATAAAATAGGTACCCTATCCATTGGAGGTCCATTCAAAGTCACCCAGGAAGTGAAGTTGGGACTGGAACTCATATGACTTAGTCATTACACTCCATTTCTATGGTGGCGAGGCTGGATTTTCCAAGTGAAATCTTTTGCTTTTGAGCTTTCAAATTAGAGAGTTCGAACTAGCAAGCAGCCTTTCCCCCTTCTATATCATATTGGGACAAAACCTTGCAATTCTTGACATTTATACAGGAGGTGTTCATCACACCATTCCATGAGGTAGGTCATACCAGGATCATGAACCTCATGGAGATCTTGCTAAATTGCCCCAAATTAATAGACACCCATGATAAAAGTAGGAGGCTTGTAAAAAATATAAACAAAGCTCCACATTTTGCTTTAGATTTAGAGAGTATCAGACAAACTTTTATTGAATTATTAGAGAAAGAAAACAAATGCATAGTTGCCATCTCAAACACCTAAGTGACATTATTTTTTAAATCAAGTGTAAAATACAAGACTTAACTCTAAGGAGGAAATAAAGTTTAAAAATTAAGTTCTCTGTAAGTTCATTCATCATCTGAAGTGATTAATAATAGGTATAATTCATGCACTCTCATAATTTCCTATACTGTGGATATATTATTTTTCTCTATTGTTTTATTGAAGTATAATTTACATTCAGCAAAATTCCTCCTTTTTAGTTGTTCAGTTCTAAAAATTCTGGCTAACACATACAGTTGTATAACCACCACCCAAATCAAGATATAGAACAGTCCTGTCACCCCCCCAAATATTATGTCATTATGTTTCATGACTTTTTACAATTACCTACAATGTATTTAAAGACCATGACATCCAGAAACATAGAAATTAAGGTATGTATGTATAAGCCAAATATGTGTATATTTAGGCATTATTTGTCTTATATTTATAGATTGGGAAATTGGGGCCCAGAGAGGTCAATAATTTGTCTAAGTGGTGAAGCTAGTGCTGAAACCATGTCTGTCAGACTCCCCAACTCTTATCACTATTCCAGGGTACACTCTGTTGAGATATGGAGATATAAAGTTAAGGAGTACCCAACTGATGTAGACAGACCAAAGAAGACCCTCTGTCAGGAAAGTGGGACCTGCTGAGGTGGTCTCCAGCTCCCTGGTTATAAAGAAATAGGTTGTTCTTCTTTTTCTTTGATAACACAAACCCACCTTCTTCAATCATTTTTGACTTAGCCTAGTATGAGACTTTTCTCCCTGTATGAATTCTGCTCTGATTTTATAATAGAAATCTGTAAGAGAACAGAATTTACAGACTGTGCTGTACTTGAACAAATGGTTAATTCCACAATTTTATGATTCTAGCTACAACTTGACCATAAAGTATGAGATGCCTAATTTTATCAATGGGCAAGCTATCCTGGACTGAAACCCCGCAGAGGAAGAAGAGATGATTAATCGGACAAGTAAAAATCTGCTGTTTATAGTACCATCCAACGGTGTATAGAGCAAGAATCATTATATTTTGACATGCGGGGAACACTCATCTTGACTGAGTGTTAGTCAGTAAAAATTCCCGTTTAAAGGATTGCTGCTGTGGGGTCTGCTCTTGTTTCCTGAAACTGCAGAGACACGCTGAGAATTCAGAGAAAAGCATACTGCACAATACCTGATAAAGTGCTATAAAGTACTAAAGAGGCACAGTCCCTTGTCGATTAAAAATGCAGTAAATTTTTCTGAATATTAGATTTTATACTGTGTTTTTTTCCTTCTTGGAACCATAGATTACTTAAATATTTCCATTAGAGCCAAGATAGAGTGATATGATAAAAATAATGAAATGAAAGATTATAGTTGTTCACTGGATATCAGAAGAAAAAGATTGGGAGAATTATAATAAAAATAAAACTCAAAGGAATTCAAACTCATTCCATTTGCAATTAAAGCACACATCTAAGTCATAAGGTTAGGCAGCCTTGGAAGAGGAGCTGTGCTAATTTATAGGTATTTAATTAACTCCACAGGGTAGAGTCCCTGTTGTTAATTTGTGAGTATAATATTTATATCGATAATTATAAAACTAATTTAAAATACTAAAAAAGACCTAAGTGAATACAGTAAAGCTTATTCTCTCTCAAATTCCAGGTATTCCATCTCAGATTATGAAAATTGACCCAATATTTAGCAATATCTTTATTCAAAACTTCAGTTTTTAGTGGGACAAAGATGAAGGGGGAGAAAAGGAAAATGTAGCAAGATTCCTTCTTTTTGTTCTTTGGATGGAGGAATATAAAGAGTGTCCTGTTTGGACCTAAATGTGAGATCTGAAACCATAAATATCCTAGAAGAGAGCATAGGCAGTAATTTTTCTGATATGGCCATAGCAACATTTTTCTGCATATGTCTCCTAAGGCAAGGGAAACAAATGCAAAAATAAATCATTGGGACTACATCAAAATGAAAAGCTTCTGCACAGAAGAAGAAACAATCAACAAAACTAACAGCCTAAGAAATGGGAGAAGAGGTTTGCAAATGACATATCTGATAGAGGGTTAGTATCCAAAATATATAAAGAACTTATAAAACTCAACACCCCAAAAAACAATCCAATTTAAAAATGGGCAGAAGACATGAATAGACATTTCTCCAAGGAAGAAATCCAGATGGCCAACAGAAACATGAAAAGATGCTTAACATCACTCATCATCAGGGAAATACAAACCAAAACCACAATGAGATATCACCTCACACCTGTCAGAATGGCTAAAATTAACAAGATAGGAAACAATAAATGTTGGCAAGGATGCAGTTAAAGGGGAACCCTCTTACCCTGTTGGTGCAGCCACTCCAGAAAACAGTATGGAGGTTCCTCAAAAAATTAAAAATGGAATTACCATATGATCCATTTATTCTACTACTGGGTATTTACCCAAAGGATACAAAAACACTAATTTGAAGGGATACATGCACCCCTTTTTATTAAATTATTACATTATTAATTTATTAATTAAATTAATAATAATTAAATATAATTATTATATAATTTATATAATAATTAAATATAAATTATTAAATTATTACAGCATTATTTACAATAGCCAAATTATGGAAGCAACCCAAGTATCTATCGATAGATAAATGGATAAAGAAGAAATTATATATATATATATATATATATATATATATATATATATGCAATGGAATATTATTCAGCCATGAAAAAGAATAAAATCTTGCTATTTGCAACAATATGGATGGAACCAGAGAGTATAATGCTAAGTGAAGTAAGTCAGTCAGAGAAAGACAAATACCATATGATTTCACTCATATGTGGAATTTAAGAAACAAAACAAAACAAAAAGATGCTAACCAAAAAACTGACTCTTAACTTTAGAGAACAAACTGATGGTTACCAGAGGGAAGGTTGGTGGGGGGATGGGTGAATTAGGTAAAGGGGATTAAGAATACACTTATCATGATGAGCTCCTAGTAATGTAAAGAGTTGTTGAATCACTATATTGTATACCTGAAATTAATACAACACTGTATGTTAACTATATTGGAATAAAAACAATAAATAAGTAAATAAATAAATAGATAGATAGTGTTCTGTTTGCTTTTTACCGCCTTGGCTGAAAGTAACATAAGGCCAACAGGAAATGCAGTTTCCTTTAAAAGACACCCTGACAAACCAGTCAACTCCTCAGTTAGTATTTATTCAGTGTAATTTTTTTTTACTTCTCTGGTATTTCCCCCACTCCCTCTAAGGCACTTTTCCCCCCAAAGTCATCTAATGACTGTTTTCTCCTTTGTGTTTAGGAACTGACTCTATTTTAGAGTTTGCTGGAGGATCAGCCAACAGGGCTTTAGAACCCAAGGGACTGTAGACATGTCCATGCTCTCCCAACAGCGGGAGCAACATTGTTAAGTTGAGAAGCAGAATTCTCCTGAAAAAAAATTCATTAAACTCAAAGTTCTTAGAGGAAGTAACGGCAATGTTAAAAGAGGTATTAATTGACAATATTTACTGAGCATGGAACGGACAGTATTTACACAATTATCTCTAAGCTTCATCCTGCCTGTCTTTGGAGAGGAGTGTAAAGTGTTATTTTATAAATTGTCTATTCTATAAATTAGGGGTGCCTGGGCGTCTCAGTTGGTTAAGCATCTGCCTTTGGCACAGGTCATGATCCCAGGGTCCTGGGATCGAGCCCGCATTGGGGGTGGGGGGGTTCCTGTTGAGCGGGGAGCCTGCTTCTCCCTCTCCCTCTGCCCCTCCCCTCCACTTGTGTTCTCTCTTGCTCACTCTGCTCTCTCTCTCAAATGAATAAATAAAATCTTTAAAAATAAATAAATAAATAAATAAATTATCTTGAGTTAAAACTCTGATTGATTCCAAAAACATTAAAGAAATTGTTACTAGAATAAATATATTCTTAAAAGAATAAGACTTTATTCATTACTCAGAATGGTATCCTTAGAATCCAACACTAAATCTCTTGCAGTTAGCATCTTTAAATCTCCCTCTCTTCTTCCATCTTCCCATCTCCTTCTTGGATTCTGACCCTTCTGCCTTGGGCCTCCCTCTCCTAAGGACACTTATAATTCTACTGGGCCTACCCTGATAATTAGGATAATCTCCCCATCTCAAGATCCCTGACATGTTTACATCTGCAAAGTTCCTTTTGCCATGTGAGATAATGTATACACAGGTTTCAGGGATTAGGATGTGGATAACTCTGGGGGAGTCATTATTCTGTCTACCACATATGCCAGTTGCTAAGCTGTTGTTCCTTGGTGACAGATCCTGTTTTCTATATCTCTGATTGGAGATAATGGGACTCTGCAAACTGTATTTCTGCTTTGGTAGCTGGTTCTCTCTTAGGTTCTGCCCATAGGGGGCATTAAAGGATACTGGAGGGCAGGAAGAAGAAGGGAGTTAGTTCTGTTCAGCTCGATGCTCTTATTGGCATTGCCTCAGAAATGGTCCTCCCAGGCAGCAGCAGATGGTTGCAGATCCCAGCTTCTCCCCACATTCTCAGAATGGCCACACTTCCAGAATCAGCCTCGTTACCCTTGGACTACGCACACAAGCTGGACAACGGACCTCTTCAGAAGTTTGAGTCTCCACTCATCAGAGGCACTGCTCCAAGCATCTGGCTTCTATAAACCTCAAATTATTTTCTTTCTTTCTCTGACCATAAAGATGACAGCAGCTTTTTGCAATATAATTACTGCTGTGTGCATTTTTAGGTTTCTCGGTTCTCCAGCATCTGTTTATTTCCCTACATTAAAATGTCTTAGTTGAAGTACCTAGTATACTTTTGTTTTCCTGTTACATTTACATTATGATCAGTTTTTAACCTCCCCCCAACAAATGGGTACAAAACTAAAGAATGATAGCCTTAGAAGAAAGGGCTAGAAAGAGCTGAGAGGGAAGAGAAATGATCTCAAACCTGTCTGATGCAGTTGTTTTGCAAGAAAGATTATGGTGTAGAAATAAAAGTCTATCTTCCCAACAAAATCGTTTCACAGGATTATAAGGTCAATTTTTTTTTCTGAATGTGAAGTAACAAAAATTCCAAAGACATTTACTTTTTTTTTAATAGAAAAATCATTTAAAAGAATATGACACAGGATTACTAGAAAATCTTAATCCAGTTTAAAGTTAAAACTATGCAAGAAACTGATTTATTTTGGCCAGATTTAATTTAATACTTACGCAATTTTTTTAAAGTAGGCTCCATGCCCAGTGTGGAGCCCAACACGGGGCTTGAACTCACAACCCTGAGATCAAGACCAGGACTGAGATCAAGAGTCCTACACTTAACTGACTGAGCCACCCAGGCGCTCCAACACTTATGTAATTTTTGATACCAGTAGTTTAATAGTCTTCTCAGTGAAGATCTTAATAAAATTTCACACACATGTGTATGTGTGCCCGTGTGTGTGTGTGAAAGAGATTTATGTTGTATAGTCTTACAATCTTTAACTAAGCTGCCAAAAGAAAGAATGTGTTTGAATTTCTACATGTATGCTGTAGTGCGACTACACTCACAATTTATGACCTCGTAACATGTTTGAACATCCTTTGGATTACACTCTTGCCAGAGATAAAAGAACTCAACATAAAATAATAATGTTTCAATCATGGAAATGTGATCTTAATCATGTTTAAATCTGCTTTTTATACTCTGACATTAATTAGCAACCCAGAAGCCCTTCTAAACCTCCACACCCAGTCTTTGAAGAGGTTATTCATCAGATAGGAATGATGTTTGTCTAGGAGTGCACTTCTCTTAATGGACTTAATATCATTATTTCTAAAATGTCCAGATCCTCATTCCCCCCACCCCCATCTCCCCCAGCTCCTGCTCAAGTTCAATGGCCTACATAGGTCTTTAGGGTCATTGAGACACTGAGAGGAGGTGATGTGATATAAATCTACCAGAAGTCAAAACAATCAAGTACTTGTGTATTAAAAAGATGACACGTTGGGGGCCTGGTGGGAGAAGTTGGGTACATAGAGCAAGTCACACTGAAGGTTACCAGGTATCTGAAGTTGAGTGACATGAACAATAGAGTTTAAAGGGAAAAAATAATTTACAAAAGGAAAAACTGAAGTGAGGTGTGCGTGTGTGTGTGTGTGCATGTGTGTCTAGACTAGAACATGGATAATATTCTTGTGTTCCAGTCTGAGGTCTAGTGCTAGTAGTAAGGAACCCAGGGGATGTAATGGATGCTCAGGTGTGTAGATTCTTTCCCACTGGTTACTATTTGCTTCCCTGAGTTTTTGCCCATCCTTCTGCTGCACCCTTCTCCTCTAAGCACAGAGCTCAGGGTTATCACAGAGCTTTCCCCATATCCTAAGATAGGCTTGTTTATTGAGAACTTAATGAGCTCTTAAGATGAGATTAGTTATGTCATTATCTAATAAGCTGACCTATCATAGAAATAACTTTAACAGTCTGAATTATTGTGCAATGTAAGAGGTTCATGGTGCACGCTAGTTAGAAAAGAGAGAAGAGGTTCTATGGGAAAATATTAATTTTGATTTGAAAATATAGAGGTAGGGACAAAAGCAAAGAAAAGCAAAACCCACCTATAAATTAATTTAAAGTTTATAAAACCAGATTTCATGATTCAAATTCATGGGCAAATGTTTAACTGGCAACCCTAGTGTTACACCCAGACTGCTATATACCCTCCTCCTTAATATCACAGGACAGTGAGCATGGGAAAAGCAAAATTATTAGGAAAACATATAGTAAGGGGTATAAAAACACTATGGTGGTAGAGAGAAGGTTTGAGGATACTTAGCACATCAGCAAAGGGAACGTGCGGTATGGCTACCGTGAGCTAAATTACAAATCAATTTGAGTGCCTTATACATTTAATCATTAGGACCTTTGCATGTCTCTGATGACTCAACTGAAAATTTAAGCCTGGGGAGAGGACCTTGGGCACTAATGAGTTAATGCATCCTGATCCCATGTGAGGTACTAACAGAATCATATATGTGCTGTGTCGTTTATCGTAGTGCTTCCAGTACGTACTAAGGACTCAGTAATGATACCTAATGTTATTAGTTGTGCCTGCCTTCTTCCCTGGTAGTGATGTTCAGATAATATATGGTAGAGAGTCTGGATCACTGAATGAAATATGGCCAATTATTTTTTCTCTTAATTATTATGTCAGATGAAGTTATATTTTCTGACACTGTTTAAAAAATATTTTAAATTATTTTTAAAGTGTTATTTTCTAGCCTGGCATATGTCCCTGGGGAATTACACAAAATTTACCACTTGGGTCTAATTTGTATTGAAATGATATATGCTGCCAAAATATCTAAATGGAATGAGAAATTCAAGCCTTCCTGATATAGGTAAAACATCTGAAAAATTGAATGAATCACCCCATTTTCATCTGGGTGTTTTGTTAGAGGGTAGCTTTAGGCATAACTACACAATAGAAAGTGAAATGAAGAACAAGCTAATTAGTGTTGTCAAATAAACAAGTGTGTGGAGGTGCCAAACTTGGTATCTTGATCCAAATTAATCAGCCACATTTTCTACAGTAATTGTATTAACTGAATAATTTCCCAATTTCAAATTTTCTTTTTGTTGTAAAGAATGGTCAAATAATTTGTTCATGTACTTCTCACCATCATTCTGTTTCACCTTTGACCATGCTTTACATCCAGCTTTTGTTTTTGTTCCTCTTCTTGGCTTCTTCTACTCTGATTCCATTCTGCCTTCTGTTTTCCCCATATCCTAAGATAGGCTGCCTGTGGCTTGCAGTATAGACTATACAGATGGTCTATAGTTCAATCTTTTCCTCTGCCCGTTGCTTGCAGTATAGACTATACAGATGGTCTATAGTTCAATCTTAAAATCGTTAATACCAATCAGTGACAGACAGATACTCAAAATTATCCTTTGTTAGTCTGAAACCATTATTACTAATTAGCTGATCTGCCAATATTTGCTTCACATGAAATCCATTTGCATAATTTCTAAATTTTTTATAATACATTTTATTGTTCCTTTAACTATTAAGTTCAACTAACGTCCTACCATTAAAGCACATCATTAAATACATTGTGTATGGAAATGAGCTTACTTCACGTAGCCTTATTATTGTTTCCAACAGCTATTTTGTATAGTCTATTTTAAAGTAATTTTTAACGAGGTGAAGGCTTCCTAATCCCCTTTAGGGCCATTGTAATGAACCAAAGTCAATTCAAACCCATTCTTTTCAAACGTTGGATTTTTCCATATCCTGTGTCTTTTCGGTATAAGCCAAGAGTCACATCTCAGCTTTTTCAGTGCTTGTGAAAGAAAATAATAGTGGCATGAATAATCATAATAGATGTATTCTTTTTCAGTCTCACTAATCAAAGTTAATAATGAGCTATAATGAGTAATATCTTTGTGGAAAATTATACCAACAATTGTCACATATGAAAAATTCAAGTTTTACAATTACACAAAGTATATGATAATGCTGGGTTATAATTTTCTTACTATAAATTATTTTAAGTAGAAAATAACTTCCCTGTTATTAGCCAGTGCGTACTGGGACATTCTTCTGTTGCTTAACCGCCTGCAGGTGGCCACATTACTCAACCATGACTTTCAGTATTGCATTTTTGAATTTTCATGCAAAATCCAGATTAGTCTTGTGACTCTTTGGGTCGGCAAACCAGCATGATTCACTTTGAGAAATGTGCCACTTTGCAGTGCCCTGACCACATGAGTTTTCTGCCAATTTCATTAAAATCTAGAGGTTGCATGTCTACCGATTTTTCTGTTTCTGGAAGGTAGCTCCATAACTGCCTTATCCCACCGTGATGTGGGAAGGGGGTGGGGAGGTCTCCTCTTGGATTATATTTTCTCAGCTCCTCTTCTCTTCCAGGTGCTTTACAAAGTAGAATCCCTCAGCCGGGGAAGTAAGCATCTAGGCATTTGCAGTCTCCTTTTGGACCTTTTTGTCGGTTGCGATGTGATTTATTATGGACTTGGCATTCATCTCTTCTGGGTCCACAGCTGTCTTTGCTGGGCCAGGAAAGCTGCTCTTTAGCTACCTTGTATTAATGATAATTTGTTCTTATTTGATGTAGTATAAATTTCATAACCATAACAATTTTCTGCAGTGTGTATAAAGGCAAGTTTGTTTACAAGCTCTTTATATAAGCTTTTAAAGATACTTTGATTCCCAGTATAGCCATTCAGCACTTGGTACAAATATTTAGATCATTATTAGATAGAATGCATTCCTCTCTCTTAGAAATGTGATTTCTCTATAACTGTGAAAGGGTTTTTATATGTATCTTTAGAAATATCTGCAAATGTATTCTCTTTTTTTTTTAAAGATTTTATTTATTTATTTGAGAGAGAGAGAGTGAGAGACAGAGAGCATGAGAGGGAGGAAGGTCAGAGGGAGAAGCAGACTCCCTGCCAAACAGGGAGCCCAATGCGGGACTTGATCCCGGGACTCCAGGATCATGACCTGAGCCGAAGGCAGTCACCCAACCAACTGAGCCACCCAGGCGCCCCTGCAAATGTATTCTTAATATGTTTGTCAAATGTTATTTTCAAGCTATATGCAGTAATTAAGTAAAATTGTATTATTGCCTATATGAGAAAGTAAAAAATATTATATCTTATATACATGTGATACATAATAAAATAACTTAGTAGTCATGTGGATGACTTGGTGTGTAGTGAACAAAATGAGGCCTAAACCTTAGGTTTTTTGTTTTTTTATTAAAAACTCAATACCCAAAACACAAATAATCCAATTTAAAAATATGCAGAAGACATGAATAGACATTTTTCGAAAAGAAGACATACAGGTGAACAACAGACCCATGAAAAGATGCTCAACATCACTCATCATCAGGGAAATACACATCACAACTACAATGAGATATCGCCTCACACTAGGCAAAATGGCTAAAATTAACAGCACAAGAAACAACAGGTGTTGGCCAGGATGAAGAGAAAGGGAACCCTCTTACATTGTTGATGGGAATGCAAGCTGGTGCAGCCACTCTGGAAAATAGTATGGAGACTCCTCAAAAACTTAAAAATAGAATTACCCTACAGTCCAGCAATTGTACTACTAGTCATTTACACAAAGAATATGAAAATATTAATTCAAAGGGATACATGATATTTATAGCATCATTGTCTACAATAGCCAAATTATGGAACTAGCCCAAGAGGATGTGGTGTGTGTGTGTGTGCGTGTGTGTGTATGTATGTATGTGTGTGTGTATATATATATATATATATATTTCATATATATATATATATAATGGAATATTACCCAGCCATAAAAAAGAATGAAATCTTGCCATTTGTAATGACATGGATGGAGCTAGAATGTATTATGCTAATTGAAATAAGTCAGTCAGAGAAAGAAAGACAAATACCATATGATTTCACTCACGTGTGGAATTTAAGAAACAAAACAAAAGATCATAGGCGAAGAAAAAAGAGAAGCAAACCAAGAAATCGACTCTAAACTATAGAGAACAAACTGATGGTTACCAGAGAGGAGGTGGGTGGGAAAATGAGTTTAACAGGTGATGGGGATTAAGGAGTGCACTTGCTGCGATGAGTACCTGGTGTTGTATGGACGTATTGAATTACTACATTGTACACCTGATATTAATATTACACTGTATGTTAACTAACTAGAATTTCAATAAAAAGTTTTTAAAAAGAAATGTATGCATTTTCTTTTGCTTTTTTTAAGAAAACAGACTTATAGAAACATACAAAATGGTAAAAAAAAATACACAAACTTCAATCATTTTAAAAGAGAAAGGTTTTTTATTATAAAGAATAAATGCAGGGCGCCTGATGGCTCAGTTGGTTAAGTGCCTGCCTTCGGCTCAGGTCATGATCCTGGAGTCCCAGGATCGAGTCCCGCATCGGGCTCTCTGCTCAGCAGGGAGTCTGCTTCTCCCTCTGACCCTCCCCCCTCTCATGTGCTCTCTCTCTCTCATTCTCTCTCTCAAATAAATAAAATCTTTAAAAAAATTATAAAGAATAAATGCAGTGATTATGAAACACACATATTCAGGGAAATTAGTTATCTTTTTAATGGTATATGCCTACAGTAATTTTAGAACCAGAGGATGTGATTACTTTGAATTTATGGTAGTCTATGTAAAGTTTTAATTTCACATTTTACAATTTTCCTACAAGTTGTATTTGGGGAATTCGACATCCCCAAGTTACATATGTATTATATGTATTTCTCTACATGCAACTTGAGTTAAACAAAAGGATTTAGAGCATCACATTTATATTCTATAGGTTAATAATAAATGCAGTCAGAAAAACTGTTCATTCAATCATTGGTGATTTAAAAAATATGAATTGACTGATTCCTCAACTAAATAATCAACTTAATATATCGAGTGAAATTTTTATGATAAAATGACATCAATCAGAAGTCAGTTGTGGCTGTAAACTGCATACACACACACACACACACACGTTTGGTGTTTACCACCAGAACAGTATAGGGACAGGCTTATGACAGCTGGCCATGATAAACACATGCCCAGGGCCAATTACGAGTTTGTGTTCAGAACTAGAATTGTGTACAGCTACTCTGAGTGTCTGTAGCTTATGGCTTAGATTAAAGACCTCCCCCAAGTTTATGCATTTACTAAGGCAAATGCAGGATCTGGGCATTTTATTATATCTTTACTTATTTTTATGTTTTTACTTATTTTATGTTTTATTATATCTTTACTTATAAATAATTCACATAAACTTTTTTAATGGAATAAAGAAAAAATTAAATGCTTTCTGCTTTGCTTTCCTCCATCCTACCCTCACCCTTATAATCTCTGACAAGAGTGGTGTGGCCAAATATTACAATATTAATTTTAAAAAGTCAAGGTACTATAAATGATGTGGAATTCATCTTTCCAAATAAAGGCGGTGTGGTAACATTTTTTTTAATTTTAATTCAATTAGCCAACATATATTACATCATTAGTTTCAGATGTAGAGTTCATTTATTTATCAGTTACATATAACAACACCCAGTGCTCATTACATCCTGTAACATTTCTTTAATGCATGGTTACATTTGAGCCATTAAGTGTAAGCATGAAAAAGAGGAGCCTCAATCTTTAAATTGTTTGTTATGTAATGAATGCAAAAGGAAAAAAAAAATCATGTAGGGACTAAGGGTTGCATAAAGTTGTAAAGAAAGGTTTAGTACTGAATGAAGATGATTGTCCAATCATTAAGGTAAATCTTTATTAGGTGAAGTTTTAGCCTTAAATGATGCTAGATTGGTAATTGGAAAAATGAATAAGCACAAATAGTCATTGTCTCTAATTCCTCTTTGTTTCCCAGTGTTGCGCATTGCTCAGAGCTCCCCAGACAGCCAGATACTTGGCCTCCCTCTCACACTGTGCCCGGATTTCTGACATACTCTTTCGCAGCTGATCTGCAGTTCTAGGACTAGGGCCAGACCGAGAGCTCATTACCTGACTTTTCTGAGAATCCTTCTCTTAGGTGTTAGCGGCGTCCCACAGCATTACCTGTGCCTGTCACACAGCCCTAGATATCCAGCATTGCCTTTGGGGATTGCAAATAGAGTGAGTTACCCTATGGGGGGGTAATCTTTGCTTCTGTGTACCCGAGGAACTATTTGAGGATGGCAAGAAGCTACAAAAGGTCTCACGAGGCATATTTGTGCAAGAACCGTCATGAGCTTGCACATGCAGACATATAATTTGCTTTATTGTGTCAGGCTGTTTGTGCCGTAAAGTATAAATGAAAATCTTATTGCTGGGGAATACATATCGAAGTTGCCAATAGCATCTCTTGTTGACAAAGGTCTACTAGACTAGGACTCTTAGAACTCCAGATAAATTAGATTGGGCCATGTCCTTCTGCTTAGGAGTGAGAAAGAGAGAAGTAGTCCCTGACATCCAGCTGTTGTTCTCCAGATACTATCAGGTTGGCCTTGGTGTTCCCTGTTGAATACAAACACATTCACAGAACATCAACATTAGACAAGGCCACTCTGTGACTTTGACGAATAACAAAAAAGAACATGATCCCTCTGTAATCGTGTCTGAAAATAGACAAGACATTGGTATCGTCCATGCCACAAAAATGATCCAATATCCTGCACTCTTGTGAGTGACTCCCACCTCTTTACTTCCTACAGCTTTAGTCTTAGTCTAGTCTATTCTCCTTCCAAATAAGACTTACCAAGATCCTCACTGAATTACCCTCCACACTACTTCCCAGCAGCATCCAAATCAGAGCAAACACCACTTCCTTAAATCCATCCCCCAAATCGCATAACAGAAGAGCAAATTTTATAAGTTCAAACACCCTCGTGCGGAGATGTTCCAAGGTTTCCATGATGTGTGTTTTCTCTCACAGCAAAAAGTAATACGCCCAATTTGTATAATTTCAGGTGTGTTCCTGGCAGTCATGGGCTAGAAGATAAACTCTTACCAGATGATTACGATGGGAACTTTATAGTTGATCAAACAACTATGGTCCTTCTGATGAACAACAGTCATTGGTCATTAGGGGTTTTTTTTTTGTTATGTTAAAATATACATAAAAAATTTACCATCTGAACTATTTTTAAGTGTACAGTTCAGTGGCATTAAGTACATTTATGTTGTTGTGTAGCTATCATCACTATCTACCCATCTGCAGAACTTTTTCATGATCCTAAACTGAATCTCTGTACCCATTAAACCATAATCCTCATTCTCCCCTTCCACAGACCCTGCCTGACACCACTGTTCTGCTTTCTGTCTCTATGTATTTTACTATGTTAAGTAGCTGGTATCAGTGGAATCACATAATAGTTATCCTTTTGTGTCTGGCTTATTTCAGTTAGCATAACGTCTTCAGTTTATCCATGATGTAGCAGAGGTCAGAATTTCTTTCCTTTTTAAAGCTGAATAATATTCCATCATACAATTATACCACATTTTGTTTATGCATTCATCCGTCAATGGACATTCATCTGTCAATGCCTTTTGGCAATTGTGAATAATTCGGCTATGAGCACTGGTATAATTATAGTCATAATTTTTTTTAGCAAGAATGAGTAAAATAGTTTCGGGATTTTTTTTTTTTTTTTGATTCTGCACATGAACCTATAAGAGTCTCTTCCTTCCTTCCCAGGCCACCCTCCACCTCTAGCAACTCCCATGCCATGAGAAATCAAACATTTTGCTAGTAATGGCCCCTCAAATTCTACTAAGTTCTAAGTCTTTTGGCACTCAGTGAGATGCTAAAAGGTAGGCATGCTAAAGGAGGCTTATTTTTTTTATGGTGCTGAGTTGTATAAATTCTTTATGTATTTTGAATATTAACCCCTTATCAGATATATCATCAGCAAATATCTTCTCCCATTTAGTGGGTTACCTTTTTGTTTTGTTGATAGTTTCCTTTGCCGTGCAAAAGCTTTTTATTTTAGCATGGTTCCAGTCAGTTTATTTTTGCTTTTGTTTCCCTTGCTTGAGGAGACATATCTACAATAATGTTGTTAAGGCCGATGTCAAAGAAATTACTGCCTATGTTTTCTTCTAGGATTTTTATGGTTTCAGGTCTTACATTTAGGTGTTTAATCCATTTTGAGTTTATTTTTGGGTATGGTGTAAGAAAGTGGTCCAGTTCATTCTTTTGCATGTAGCTGTCCAATTTTCCCAACACCATTTATTGAAGAGACTGTCTTTTCCCTAGTTATATTCTAGCCTCCTTTGTCATAGATTAATTGACCATATAAGCATGGATTTGTTTCTAGGAAGAGAGCCATGTATGTTTAAGAGTGGAAGAGGATATGAAGTAAGGAAATGTTCCAAATAATCAGTAATGTGTATAAAGTGGGCATAGTACGGTTTTAATGGAGAGCTAAAGATTACATGAATATGTTTTATTAGTAGCATGAAACCATTGCAACAAATTATTTTATTCTTTTCACTTGGCTTAAAACCGTTTTTTAAGGTTAGCTATTATTGACACCACAATTAAAAACTACTAGTATTTTCTCATCTCTGTTGTAGAGATGAAAATGCTATTCCGCACCTTGAGTTGTCTGGATAGATTTAAAAAAAAAAAAGGAAATATTTTCATTCGTCCTCTTGCTATTTCCAGAAGCTATACACATGAGAAAGAATCACAAAGAAAACAGAGCTGTAGAATAACAGAGTCACAGGGGGCCCTAGAGATCAGTAACAACTTCTAGTTTAGTTTACCAGTGGTTGTGATGGTTAATTTTATGTGTCAGCTTGGTTAGACTATGATGCCCAATGGTTTAGTCAAACACTAGTCTAGATGCTGCTGTGAAGGTCTTTGTGAATATGATTAGCATACATAGTTATTTGACTTTGAGTAAAGCAGATTATTTTCTATAATGTTAGTGGGCCTCATCCAATCAGTGAAAGGTCTTAAGAACTGGGACAGGTTTCTTAAAGAATTCCTATTCAAGACTGCAACATAGAAATCCTACCTGAGTTACCAGCCTGCTGGCCTGCCTTTCAGGTTTTCTAGCTGTCACAATCACATGAGCCAATTCCTTAAATAAATCTGTCTCTTCGTCCTTCCTTCCCTCTTTTCCCCCTCTCTCCTTTCCTCGCTCCCCGCCACATATATTTATAAATATAAATATATATGTAATATATATTTACTAATATTTTGTATTTATTTATATCTTATTCTTATTATATAAGTTTTATATAAATGATAAAAATAAAAATATATTTATATTATATAAAATTATTTATATTTTATATTTATAAAATATATTATATATTTATATATAATAATATATGTATTTTATATATATATTTCTCTAGAGAACCATGACTAATACAGTGGGATAACTAAAACCCAGTGAAATTACATGATTTTCTTAATGTCATTTAGTAAGTGGTGGCAGAGCTGGTAAAAGAAAGATGGGGAAACTGGGTCATAAAATTGCCTAAAATATTGATTATAAGGCTAGGAAAGAAATTCAGAACTATCAGCTTCCAGCCCTGTCTTTTCTGGTGGATTGCATGCTTAGAAATGTGAAATTTTATGCAAAACCAATATATGGAAAATTCTGAAATTTAAAGCAGATAAAACAGGAGAGGGATTGTTTGCTTCACCAAAAGATACAGTGTACAATTCTTTTTTTATTATTTAAATTCAATTAGCCAACATATAGTACATGATCAGTCCAGATGTAGTGTTCAATGATTCATCAGTTGTGTATAACACCCAGTGCTCACCACATCACGTGCCCTCCTTAATGCCCATCATCCAATTATCCCATTCCCCCCAACCTCCCCTCCAGCAACCCTCAGTTTGTTTCCTATAGTTAAAGTCTCTCATGGTTTTTTTCTCTCTCTCTCTGTTGACTTCCCATTCAGTTTTCCCTCCCTTCCCCTATGATCCTCTGTGCTATTTCTTATATTCCACATATGAGTGAAACCGTATAATTGTCTTTCTCTGATTGACTTATTTCACTCAGCATAATACCCTCTAGATCCATCCACGTCGATGCAAATGGTAAGTATTCATCCTTTCTGCTGGCTGAGTAATATTCTATTGTATTATTGTATAATATATCTATAGGTATCTATTGTGGTGTATATACACCACATCTTCTTTATCCATTCATCTGTTGATGGACATCTCGGATCTTTTCCACAGTTTGACTGTTGTGGACATTGCTGCTATAAACATTAGGGTGCAGGTGTCCCTTTGGATCACTACATTTGTATCTTTGGGGTAGATACCTAGTAGCGCAATTGCTGGGCTGTAGGGTAGCTCTATTTTTAACGTCTTGAGGAACCTCCATACTGTTTTCCAGAGTAGCTGCACCAGCTTGCACCCTCACCAGGAGTGTAAGAGGGTTCCCCTTTCTCTGCATCCTCATACAGTTCTTTATAAAGACAACTACCTTCAACATTTAAAATGGTTTCATTTAAAAAAAAAAAAAAAGCTTTGTAACCTTTTAGAGACACATAAGTTCAACATACTTGAACGGGGCATGTTTTTAAAGTATAATTTATTAAAAAATATTCCCAAGATCTAATAATTATTTCATTCTCCTGAAGATGAATGCTCTGTGAGGATAGAAAAGGCAATGAAGGAAATAAACATATGTTATCTTAATAAACATAAATCTCACATTTTGTATGATGCTTTGCTGAAAACAAAGCTTTTTCATATACACTCTTTCCTGGAAGCTTCACCACAAATCTCTGAGTTATTATCACCATTTTATAATGGAGATAACCAGGGCTGACAGACACTAGAAAACTTGCCCGAA
This sequence comes from Neomonachus schauinslandi, assembly GCF_002201575.2. Taxonomy (NCBI): domain Eukaryota; kingdom Metazoa; phylum Chordata; class Mammalia; order Carnivora; family Phocidae; genus Neomonachus; species Neomonachus schauinslandi. Next base: position 118,450,999 of record NC_058409.1, read on the forward strand.
CTATTTAGACAGAGCAACTGATTCCCAGATCTGAGTTCTCTCCTAAAGGGCCTGCCATGATGCCGACAGAGCACCGACATTAGTCAGAAGGGTGGTATTTGTAGGTCTCTTGACCTAGAATCTTATAGTGAGCTAAATTTTCACTCTAATCAAGAGGGTTTGTGGGCTCCTACTGGGATAGCAAGAATATTAAGATTTATCTTGGGAAAAAAAAAATCCTAGGACATTTCTTTCTTATTCTGAACGATAACCCTACCTTGTTCTCTTGAAGCTATAAATTGATTCTAGGAAGCAATGGAAAATTTGATCACTAAGGGTGAGGAACGATCTCTTCTCTCCATCTTTCTCACAGTGCATCGCTTTTGGAGTAAATATTCTGTGGGCTCTGCATCCTCCTATAATAAGCAAGCTTTAGTTGTGGTTTTTGGTGTTGTGATGGTTTACTGAAGTAAAATGATCATTCCAGGTTTTATAGCTCTCTCCCCTACCTTGTTTTCATTTCTCCAAACTAAAAGCATTTACTTTAGGAACAGGATTTACACACCACTGCATCTACATTCTTTGGGTTGCAAAGACCTAGCATATTTTCAGTGCATTGCTTATACATTCCTCAGGCCACTCCTGGACTCATCACATTTGTAAAACTTGATTTCTCTTCTCTTTCTCATCTGAGAGCAGGTGGACCAAGACAGTTCTTTGGAGGCTCAATGAGTGATTTCTCCTGAGAGAGATACATCTCTCCAGTCTGCCAAGGAATGAAAAATCAGACAATCGCATAAATCATTTTGAATGTTGCCAAATAAATTCCACCAAATGCTACTGGCAATAATTATAGTATGTCACTGGGAAATGTGATTTTCTTCTAGCATCAGGCTTTACCTTGTCCTGAGTGCCATAAAAATGACACAGAGAGGACACAGGCAGCTCTCTCCATAGCAATAACCGATTTCTCACGATCCAGGAAACGAAGGGGTTGAAGTGCTTTTTACCTTGAAATGTCTGGAACAGGATACCAGGGATTAAGTAGGAACCACTAGAATTCACGGCTCTTTGCTCACAGCACACTTGTCAACTACTCCAACAATTAGGCGAAGTGGTGATTAAAGACCACCATTTTGTTATAAGCAGGGCTGTGGGCTCTCGCTGAGGAGAGGCACAACCTGTTGTAGCTTACAAAGAGGAAAGCTCTCTGGTAAGAATGGAAAGTCCTGAAAGCCAGTATGAGAGTCTGCTCCCCGGGAGGCGATAGCATCCCAAGTCTTCTAGGATTTTAGGTTCAACCACAAGACTGTCTTTCCTACAAACAGGACCGGGAAGTCACATCAAAGGGCCGAGCAAAACCACGGGCAAAGCCGCTGGGTGAACCAAGTTAAAAAGAAGACAAGGAAAGCTGCAGCATGGCGAGAAAAGGCAGAGACGCATAGGAGGGATAAGACGGGAGGAGGGAGTCGAGGAGGGAGGGGAGAGAGGAGAAAGCCGAGCGCGGACGTCAGGAACAAAAGCTCCAGCGGAGTCTGGCGGAGGCACTAGGGGAGCATGGGGTGTTTTGAATAATTATTAAAATTAGCGTGTGTCTGCGCCATCCTGTGGGTGTGGCGCAGAGCGGAGTGTAAACTCCAGCCGGGCCGGAGCAAACATTGGATTAGCGGCAGCAGCCTGCCAGCCTGCCGAGGAGTGCGGGGACCAGCGCGCGGCACGCCGACCGGCACGATGGCCTCGTCTCAGGGGAAGAACGAGCTGAAATTCGCCGACTGGATGGCAACTCTGCCGGAGAGCATCCACAGCATCCCCCTCACCAATTTAGCCATCCCAGGTAGGCGCGCGGAGGCTGCCGACGGGGCGCTCCCCCTGCCCCGCCCTGCATAATCTGCCGCGAAGTGGTAACTTGCCACGCCGCCCGAGGGAGGGAAACTCGTCCCCAGGGGTGGGTCTCCGGCCAGGCGAGCGCGTGCCTGGGAGCCTCGGGCCTCTGGCGTTTTGCAAACCTCTGGGGACCGTGGCGCGGCGAGTCAAGGTGACTGCTGTTGCCCTGGGCTTTGGAAGCAGGCAGGCTGTGCGAGAGGGCTGGGGCAGGGGGATGCCTCGGCTCCAGGATCCGCCTTGAGCCCCCCTCCCACGGTTTTCCTCGCAGACTTGGGGGGGGCGACTTCTGGGTCTGTGGGGTGACAGAGCGCGGTGAGCGCGAGCGGGTGTCCTGAGGGCTCGGCTCCGGCTCGTGGACCTCCGACTCCATCCCTGTCACGAAATGGAGCGGATTTGGTAGATTTCTCGGTTAGAACCTACCCGAGTCTTTAATATTCGTCCCCAGTCTCCTTTAAAGAGACAAAGCGCTTCCCTGAGAGCGAGGAAAGTTCAGGGACCCGCGGCGGCGTGATCACTGCCCTTGACCGGGAGCTGAAGCGAGCGAGGGGCGGAGGGCGCCGCTTCCTGGTCTGCGTGGACCCGGCGGGCTTGGCCGGGTGGTCACCGTCGGGATTCTGTTTCAAGTGCTGTTGGCAACGTGTAGCGCCCGGGTCGGGAAAGCAACCCCTTGCGGACCGTGCGTCTGTTGCTCGGGACAGAAGCCCAGCGGGGGAACCTGCGTGCGCAGCGGCGGGAGGGGTGGGATTAACAGGCAAACCAAAGGGGAAAGGGGAGTATGCGAGTGTCCAGACAGCCCAGAAGGAAGGAAGTCCGGGCAAAGCGAGGACGAGACGCGAAGGATCCAGAGGCTTCAGCATGGCGCGCGCGGCTCAGATCAGAGGACTAGGCGGGTTTCTGGGGGCGGGAGCGTGCAATAGCCCCTAACTCAGGTGTGCAGGACAGAGGGATGTTTCAGGGCGGAGTAGTACGGTGACCGCTGGGGACACGGCCATACTTCGTTACCAATTTGACTTTTCACTTGTGCTGAGGATGCAGATGCCCGATTCTCCCAGGAGCCGGCTAGAGGGCAATTTACCCACAGGTAGTCCACCCCTGCCCCGAGCTCTGCCCGGTTATCAAGTTCAACCTTCTGGTCTGTCTCCTCTTGATCTACCCCATCCAGCGCCCCCTCTCAGCCACTGGAGGAAGACACAATAAAGAGGAAAGGGGCGGCGGGGGGAGGGGGGGAAGGAGGAGAAGGGTTCCTTTGAAAAATCCCAAAAAGCTCTAACCAGCAGCTCTGGAATTGATCAGTAACTCAGATCAATGGTCGTTAGTCAAGTGGATGTTTGGCTGCTATGACAGGCACAGGCTGCACTCTGAGCACCAATCCCTGAAGGAAGGGTTTGTCGGTCTCCTTTTGCCCTTCTTCAAGAGGTAGCCTCCCAAGAGCCCAGGTATCTCCAAGGAAAAGACCACCCCGCTTCTCCACTGTGCACTTACCCTGCTACCTGGTTGAGCCTGGGGATTGCTCTTTTGAAGGAGACAGTAGAAAGTGCACAACTTTGTTGGCAAAATTTCACTCTTACTTCCACAGTTCCACGTTCCAATCGTCTTTGCTTCCTCTTTATGTGGTTTTTAGACAGTTGCTTTCATACGATCTCTCCTGAGCATTTCCGTACATATAGAAAGTAATAAAGGCAAGGACTCTGATGCCAGCCTTCTGGCAGGTGACTCGCCAGATACACAGGGAGTAAAAAAGCCTAAGTTCACATTGCTAGTTATGAGGGATAGTATGACCGTATGTCAGAATCTCTATTACATTTCTGTAATTCACTTTTCAAAACCCTCGTATGTACACCAGACCACAGAACGCTTCCCCAAACCTCATCAAGGAGACAGTGCTGCTACTACCATTAACTCCACTTCATAGATGTAAAAATTGCAGCTCAGTGAGGGCAAGTAATTTACCATCAGATCAGTGATCTGACCCCCAAAGTGGTCCTTAGGGAAAGTCTCCTAGGAATTTTCGAGGGAAATGCATTAGGGTTTGTATCTGGATGGCTCAGTAGCAACAGCTACTAACCAGGGTGAGGGGACAAGGAACTAGGCATTAGCAGGATACAGGGCAATTTTCCTTTTCTCCCCATGGGACAAAGTGAAAACCTGAGGTCAGAGACTTTGATGTTCTGTTTGTGTTCCAGTAGAGGCACTGCGGGTAAGATTGGGAGGCTTTGCATGGGATCCATTTTGAGTATAATACTAAGAGGGGTTGTGGCATTGGATGCAGTGGGAATTTTCACTGCTTTCCCAGCCCTTCTTAATATTACACTCAAAGTGACTCCCCTACAAAGCCTCCCATTCTTACCCCCAGTACTTCTGAGAAGAAAAAAAACCAGCCATGTTTCACCAAATCCACACCACTGAATTTCCCCATGATTTTGTAAAGTCAGTTTGGTAGATCCATATGTATGAAATCTAGGTGTAAAAATGGGTTTGGTACTTTTCTGCATTACTCAACTGTGAGAATTTTTGGAGGAAAAAAGACATTCAAACTTTGATAGAGAAGACTAATTGGAGACTATTAAACACTAATGGAATAATTGCCTTAAAATCATGCTAATAGCTTCCTGGCTGCTACATGTTTACTTGGCCAGTTGCTACAGCTTGAATTAAGTAATTATCTCCACCATTTAAAACCACTCCTGATGCACCATACAAGTGTTTCTGTGGAGGGGAACGACTGCTCGGTCATCCTCAAAGTTCAGGTTTTCTTAGGTGAAGCAACCAGGGAGTGAAGAGCAGCTTAATTAAGAGGCCACCCATTTGGGGCAGCTGACCCAGATTCCCCAGGGCTAGTGCAAAGAAGTGATGCTTCCTGTCACTACAGACAGGTGAGAGAGAATAAAGAGAAATGGAAGCAGGAAGACAAGTGGTAAAATTCAGATGAAAGTGAGTGTGATGAATTTCTGGCATCTCTGCGGAGAGTTCTAACCTTATAATCATGGCGCCTCCAGAACATGGTAAAGAGACCCATCATGGGAGAAAGCAAGCTTTTTGCTTGATCTGGGTAAGGTGTTGGTGATCTAGGTCTACGATAAGGAGTCATTCTGTCCAAAATCTGAAAGATCAGGAAGTGTTTTTTATTCCACGGGAGGGTTCTGCCATACGTTTTCTGATAGGTGATGAAAATCTTCACATAATACAGCAAACTGACCATGTAATAATGAAAGATTGGCCAAAATATTGTGGTATTGGAACTCAGAGAGAGTGTATATTTCCTTGGTGTTGGAGTTCCTGGAGAGGCTGAGACCTCCAGCTGACCCTAAAGATGGACCCCAGCAATCAGAAGCTCCTCACCCCTGCCCCTATCCTTAGAAATGTGCATTCCACCCACTGTTCCCACAGCTGAAGCCCTTTCAAGGACGCTGCCTTAAGAGAGTTAAGTTGTTATTGAGACCATCTGGCCATGCACGTGACTGAACCCAGGCAAGGCCTCTATATAAAGTCTTAAGATTCCCGTTGGTGCGTGCGAAGATCTACTCTTCTTGCGGCCACCCAAAAACGAGTCGTGCATGTAGGTTCCCTTGCTTATGAAACCTGACACCTTACAGCCTGGGGCGGCCTGCTTCTTTCTTGGGTCTCTTCATGTCCTCTGTGTACAGGGGTCAGTTTTTGAACCGACACTTAAACAGGAATTATTGATTGTGCTTTAGATAAGGAACACAGAAATGCTTTGGAGATCAATAATCATACCTGATGATTTTGTTCATTTCCGTACATATAGAAAGTAATAAAGGCAATTTTCTTCCAGAAAATGCCGATGGCAATGAAAAAGAGCAGTTTTACTTAGAGAAACTAGATGTTTATACAGCTCTGATTTCTGTGTTCTTATGTCTGCTTTTGTTAGTTTTTCATTTCTTTCCTCACAACGATCTCTTCTTCTTGTTGCCAGTATTTCTGGAGCCAGCTGTCTTTTCCTTTTCTTTGTAACTTACTATTTCTATTTTGATTGGGATGAGACCATCTACAGGACAAATCTACGATTGGGTCTAATTGTACGATTGGGTCTAATCTTTCAAAAAACAGGGTTGTTTTGTGTTTTTTTTTTCCCATCATTTTAGTTAGGATGGTGATACAAAGTTAATCTTTGAGAGCAACCAAAAAGCAACAAAATTGTTTAGGATGAATACCTTTTTTGTGTTGACTTTCCAGTTTCCAGTTTTGTTTTTGATTTTGCTAAAAAAGAAAAATTACGTATCTGGAACATCATTTATTCTGGGACTTGATGAGCTGAACTGAATAACCACCTATTAATATAAAGTGACACTGATGCCATTTTACAGCTTACAAAATGTTTTCTCATGTGCACACATGTTTTCTCCATGTTCTGTCAATAAACCTCCAAGGCCTTGCTACTCACAGTTGGTCCAGGGACCAGGAGAGGTAGAAATGTATCTCAGATTCCACCCCTGAGACCAATTTAATCATAATCAGCACTTAACAAGAACCCGAGGTGACTTATATACACATTTATAGTTGGAAAAACACTGCTTTAGGGTAGCTCTAAGGGGATCCTTTATGTAAGTGGCAGAGCCAAATTTAAATATACATCTTTGACTAAGCTCTTTCTTTCGGACCATGCAGTCTATTTATGAGTGTTCAAATTTATAATCAGGCTTAGAGCCAGAAGGGGGGTATTTGACTCAAGGCTAATGGCCCAGGTTGGGAACATAGTGATAACTCATATTATAGTTCATCATGCACCTTGAACATAAATGTGACTTAATTGCTACCTAAGTGTTCAAATTAGGTCGCTGTGATAAATGTAAAACCTTTCCCCTCATTTCCTTAAAGTACTGCTATCAGCCATCAACAGCACTTAAAATCAGCCCATTTGGTGATGCTAGAGGTCGCTAATGGCAATTTAGGAAACATCCCTGTGTTGCATCTTTGTCCATTTGGTCTCATTCTTTGTTGTGTTAAAGGCCCAGCTACTATTGTTGTATTTATAGGTTACAGAGTCATTCAATTTATCTATAAGCTAAACTTTTCCATATTGCTCTTGAGTAAAAGTGGTATCATGAAGGCAAAATCAGCATCAGAAAGCCAGTAAATTGATTTTTTTTTATTAAAAAGGAAATGACCAATCTTGCTTGTATTTGCAAACCATGCCTCATTTATTTGAAGCATGGTTGACATGGAATAGAAACATGAATGTGGTTATAACAAACTTACTGGAATTTTAGTTATTGAGCATAATCAGTGTTCCAAATGAGCTGACATTTTTAAAAAACCCTCAGTTTGCTAAAATGGATAACACAATGTTTGTATGTTAAGGCTTACACACTTTACCCTTACGAAAATTTTTCGTATCTTTACTTAGAGTTTCTCATACTTAATTCCAACCCTACCCAATCAAAATGGAAAGCGCGAATTACAAAGAAGAGGAATGAGACTGTTGAGTGCCATACATCAGCAGTAATATAGGGAATATTCGTGAGGGAAGGCTAAGAAATGAAGACACAAGGACACAGAAGGTAGGTTTTCCTAAACCCTGCCACCCCAAAGTAAAATCGGAATCGTGTTAGAGTGTCCATTTTCACTCTTCCCAAGCACCTCTTTAGTGGACTTCCAAATAGTTCTAAAAACCTCTGGACAAATTCTTAAGTATGCATTATAAGCTGATTTTGGGGGCTACTACATACATGGTGTCTGCCATTTTTCTTCCTTCCTGTTTTGGGGAAGCTTTGAGGAGTTGTCACTTTTGCTGATGAGACATCTAGAGGAACTGTGCTTCCATAATTTTTATACCTAAAATACCACTGCTGCTGGCAGTCCCACCAGGACCCACGCTATGTCTGCAGAGACCCAACATTAAGGATGTTAGTGTGTAACAAGGGCCCTGGATTCCACTGTAGTCAAAGGCTCCCAGGGCTGGGTTCCCCACTGTGGAAGCTGCAGATACCCACCTCTGCTGACCCTGTCTGCCATCACTGCTAGAGCTATGAGTGCCAACACAGAACCCTTCAATCTTTTTGCCTAGGATGGATGTCAACAAAAGAGCTTTTTGAATTTATATTGATTCTTTTTCTTTTTTTTTTTTTTTTTGTTGTTGCACCCTTACCCTAGGACTCACATATGAGTTTATGAGGGCTGGATAGAGGATAATATTTAGAATAGACTTTGTTCTATACTCTGCATTATTCTCAATTTTAGCCCACTCTCTGTGTGCACATGTGTGTATGTACACACATATAGTGCATATCACTACTTTTCCAAGGGACTTGTTTTCCTCCCCTGCCCAATAAGTAGACCTCTGGTGGGTGCTACCTAACTAATCCTATCTCCAGACAGGTCCAGGGTAGGAAAGCAGTTGGGGTCCATATTGTTCCTGGGGAGAAGCCTGGGACAACATAAATAGAGCCAAATAAACGGACATACCTAAAGTAATTGCGAACACCTCCATTATTTGAAAGCAGAATAGTAGCGTAAGAGATGTGCTCTGGGCCTTAAAGAAAAGGTTAAATCTCATGCATACACGCATATATATGCACAGATTTTAACTATTGTTAATCAAAGGGGTCAGCTCTGCTAATCTAGAAATTTTTCCTATTACTACCAATGACACCGCCTCTTACCAAAAAGCATTAGTTTGGGAAACGGGAGAACATGTCACCTTAATGGGTACTCAAGGAACTTCTAGACACAAGCATTTGATACCCTCAAGAAGCTTATATATTCTCTTATTTCTCCTTCTTTGGGTGGGTTAGGATCTCAGATTGGAGGCCAGAAAAGTATCTAAATCCTATATTCTAGAAGGCAGGGAAGAGTGAGAGAGAAATTTACCATGCTTCAGATGGAATTCTGCCAGAAGCTTTTTCTAGAGCCATATGCTTTTATTATGCTCTATTAAGAGAGGAAGATGGGTCAGGAAGAGGGGCAGAAGGAGATGGTTAAACGTTCTTGAGAAGCAGCCAGGATTAGTCACCTCCGGAGACCAGGTCCTGAAGCAGATGGCACATTGATTGTTAGATACGCTCTTGTTATGTCCCTATATTTCATCACAGACCCTGGAAATGGACAGCTCTGTTACCACTTTATCTTAAATGCCAGCTAATACTATGTTTCACATAGAATTCTTCCTGTGAATTAATTTTTAGGAAGCAGCCATGTTTATCCTTAGACAGTGTTATAAATGATGGTTGTGTTCCTTGATTCACTTGGAGACTTTATTTCACGAAGAAAAGTGGACTATGATGAATAGCAATTTTAGTTGCCTACTAGACTTTCCTGGAAGTCCCCTCTGGTTTGTGGGGTGGTAAAGAGGAAGATGCGCTCAAAGGCATCCTAATGGGCAAATGGGAACTCAGTGCATGTCTCGGGTCACACTCCCCTGTGGAGGGAGGAGGAGAAAGAGGAGAAGGAAGACCAGGGCTGTCTTTAGCAGAGTTAGCTCTAAACACACTCCTGCCGTGTCCAGCCCTGGGCTTTTCTCCAGGGGAGAGGTTGGGGGAAGGTGGTCAAGGGGATGTAAAAATACTGACTTGAAGGTTGCTAGAAGGGAAGGCTATAGAACTAAGTTTTGTTAGTCCTTATCACCCCCGCCCCTGCCATGTCCTTATTTCTCTTTATATCTGCTCAAATTCCTTGGGTCTGGCATTAGAGTACCAGCCTTGAAAATGTCCTTAATTCTCTTATCTCACTTTTGTTCTGCTTACCTGGAAAAACTTCAACTCCGTCAACTTCTATTTTTTTTTTTTTTTTTTTTTACCTATTCCAATTCCAGAAAACTTCAGTAGCTAAACATTACTGGGGTGTGGCGGAAGAAATTACACGGCCTGGATGCCTCAACTCACTAGAACTTTCTGACCATATATCTTATTTCATATCCCCATTAAATTCCTTTTCCTTTTCTCTGAGATAATACTTTCATATCTCTTCTTGCTCCTTAAATCAGCACTGCCTTCCCACCTCACCCTAAACTTATGACATCACCTTATATTTTATATAAAAAAATACGTACAGAGAAGAACTTCCTCGGTTTCCCACCATTAACCCAGCAACTTACCTGCATCTATTTCTGCATTTTCTTTATGTAAGAGAAATTCCTGGATCTGCTCCTCCGTAAGTTCACCTTCTCTACTTGTGGCCTGGATCCCATCCACTCAAATCTCCTCAGAGTTTACTCCCAAATTCATCCCCTCTCTCTCGTGTCACTATTTTTCTCTACCTCTGCTGGATCACTCTAGTCAGTACACAAACATATTATTATTGCCCCTGTCTAAAAGAAAAAAAAAAGCCCTCTGGCTCCATACCAGCCTTTCTCTCCACTGTGCTAGTTCTCTGTGATATTTGTAAAAACATCCCCTCTGTCTTGAAATTATTCCCTTTTCTCTCTCTAGCCCATGCTAATCTCATTATTTCCCTAACACTGCACTAAAATTGTTTTTATCAAGGTTGCTAGTGATCTGTATTTTTCTAAAGCTAATGGTTAATTCTTTATCATCTTATTTGATCTTTCAGCATCATTTGATGTGTTTGACTACACTTCTGTTCTTAAACATGCTCTTCCTTTGGCTTCTTATGACACTTTTTAAAATATTGTGCTAAAAAACATAACATGAGATTTACCCTGTTTTTAAGTGTACAGTATTATTAGCGATAAGTATAGGGGTGTATAGCATACCTCTAGAATGTTTTCGTCTTGCATGACTGAAGCTTTATATCCATCAAATAACAGTTCTTCATTTCCTTCTCCCACCAGCCCCTGGCAACCACCATTCCACTTTTTGCTTTTATGAGTTTGACTACTTTAGATACTACTGAATGTAATATTTGTCCTTTTGTAACTGGCTTATTTCATTTACCATAATATCCTCAAGGTTCATTCATATCGTAGCATGTGACGTCTTCTTCATGGCTGGATAATATTCCATTGTATGTATATTCCATATTATGTTTATCTGTTCATCCATTGATGGACATTTAGCTTGTTTCTATGTCTTGGCTGTTGTGAATAATACTACAATGAACATAGGAGTGCTAATAGCGCGTGGATATCCTTATTTCAGTTTTTTTGGATAAATACCCAAATATGGAATTGTGAGGTCATATAGTAGTTCTGTTTTTTATTTTTTTGAGGAACTGCCATATTGTTTTCCTTAGCACCTGCATCATTTTACAATCCCACCAGTAGTAAACAGGGGTTCCAATTTCTCCACATCTTCACCAACACTTGTTTTCTGTTATTGTCTTTGATAATGACCATCCTAACAGGTATGAGGTAATATCTCATTGCAGTTGTGAGTTTTAATTTTCTTGATGATTACTGATGTTGAACATCTTTTCATATACCAGTTGGTTATTGGTATGTCTTTTTTTTGGAGAAATGTCTATTCAAGATTTCTGCCATTTTTTTAAATTGAGTTATTTGGTATTTTGCTATTTGGTTGTAAGAGTTAATTATATGTTGGAAGTTAATCCCTTACAGATATATGGTTTGAAAATATTTTCTCTCATTTCATAGGTTGCCTTTTCACTCTATTGATTGCTTGATTGCTTGATTGCTGTGTGGAAGTTTTTTAGCTTGTGGTCCCACTTTTCTATTTTCCTTCTGTCGTCTGTGCCCTTGGTCTCTTATACCAGAAATTATTATTATTATTATTATTTTTTAAGATTTTATTTATTCATGAGAGAGAGAGAGAGAGGCAGAGGGAGAAGCAGACTTCCCGCGGAGCAGGGAGCCCGATGCGGGACTCGATCCCAGGACTCTGGGATCATGACCTGAGCCGAAGGCAGACGCTTAACCATCTGAGCCACCCAGGCGCCCACCAGAAATTATTGCCAAGACCAATGTTTGGAAACCTTTCCCCCATGTTTTCTTCTAAGAGCTTTACTGTTTCAGGTCTTATATTTAAATCTTTAATGTACTTTGAATTAATTTTTGTATATGGTGTGAAATAAGGGTCCAATTTCATTCTTTTGAATGTAGATATCCAGTTTTCCCAACATAGTATTGAAGGGCCTATCCTTTCATCCTTGTCAGCCTTGTCAAAGGTCAGTTGACTGTATATGTGTAAGTTTATTTCTGGGCTCTCCATTTTGTTCTGTTGATATATGTGTCTGTCCTTATGCTAGTACCATACTGTTTTGCTTACTGTAGCTTTGTAATATGTTTTAAAACAAGAAGTGTGAGTCCTCCAGCTTTGTTCTTTTTTCTCAAGATTATTTTTGCTATTTGGGGTTTTTTGTGTGTGTGTGTGGTTTCATATGAATTTTAGAGTTGTTTTTTCTATTTCTATTTAAAAAATCATTGGGATTTTGATGGAGATTGCAATGAATCTGTGGATCAATTTGGGTAGCCTGGGCATTATAATATTGTCTTCCATCCATGAACAGGGGATGTCTTTCCATTTATGTGAATCTTTAGTCTGTTTTACAAATGTTTCACAGTTTTCTGAGCACAAATCCTTTACCTCCTTGGTTAAATTTATTACTAAATATTTTATTCTTTTTAATGCTGTTATATGGGATTGTTTTCTTAACTTCCTTTTTGGATAGTTTATTTTTAGTATATAGAAATGAGATTGATTTTTGTATATTGATTTTTGTATCCTGCAACTTTACTAACTGCATTTATTCAAACAGTTTGTGTGTGTGTGTGTGTTTGTGTGTGTGTGTGTGTGTGATCTTTAGGGTTTTCAACATATTAGATCATATCATCTGCAAGGCGGACTCATTTTAGTTCTTTCTTTCCTATTTGAATGTCTTATTTTTCTTGCTTAATTGCTGTGTCTAGGTCCAGTACTATGTTAAATAGAAATGGTAAGAGTGGGCATACTTGCTTTGTTCCTAAGAACTTTCAGCTTTGAGTATGATATTATCATGGACATTTCATATATGACCTTTTTAATGTTAAAGTCATTTCCTTCTATTCACAGTCTGCTGAGTGTTTTTAACATGAAAGGGTGTTGAGTTTTTGTCAAGTGCTTTTTCTGCATCTTTTTAATATTGAACTATCCTTGCACTCTTGGGTTAAATCTCACTTGGTCATGGTGTATGATCCTTTTAATGTGCTGTTGAATTTGGTTTGCTACTATTTTGTTGAGGAGTTTTGCATCTTTAATTCATCAGGGATATTGGCCTGTAGTTTTAATTTCTTGTAGTGTTTTTGTCTGGCTTTGGCATCAGAGTAATGCCAGCCTCACAAAATAAGTTTGGAAGTGTTACTTCCTCTAAGTTTTTGCAAGAGTTTAAGAAAGATTGGTGTTAATTCTTTAAATGTTTTGTAGAATTCAGCAGTGACGCAATCCGATCTCTGGCTTTTCTTTGTTCAGAGGTTTTTGACTACTGATTTAATCTCCTATTAGTTATAGATTTGTTCAGATTTTCTGTTTCTCATGATTCAGTCTTGGTCAATTGTGTGTTTCTAGGAATTTATCCATTCTAGGTTATACAGTTTGGCATATAATTGTTTATATTAGTCTTTTTAAGTCCTTTTTATTTCTGTGGCCTCAATTGTAATGTCTCCTTTTTCATTTCTGATTTCATTTGTTTAAGTCTTCTCTTTTTCTTATTTAGTCTTGCTAAAGGCTTGTCAATTTTGTTTACAATTTTAAGAAACCAACTCTTAGTTTCATTTTCTATTTTTCTATTCTAAATTTCATTGATTTACTCTCTAATCTTTATGATTTCCTTGCTCCTACTAACTTTAGGCTTAATTTGTTCTTTTCTTAGTTTCTTGAGGGTCTATAATTAGGTTATTTGAGACTTCCTTCTTTTTTTTTAAGATTTTATTTATTTATTTGAGAGAGAGAGTGAGAGAGCACACGTGCATGTCCGGGAGGGGCCGAGGGAGAGGGAGAGAGAGAATCTTACGTAGGCTCCATGCCCAGCACATGAGCCTGATGTGGGGCTCGATCTCACAATCCTAAGATCATGACCTGAGCCAAAATCAGGAGTCAGATGCTTAACCAACTGAGCCACCCAGGCACCCTAAGACTTCCTTTATTAATGAAGGAATTTATTGCTATAAATTTCCCTCTTAATAATGCTTTTGATGTATCCCATGTGTTTTGGTGTGGTGTCTTCATTTTCCTTTGTCCCAAGATATTTTCTAATTTCCCTTTTAATTTCTTATTTGACCCAAATTAACCAGATTTCTTATTGGTTATTAAAGAGTATATTGTTTCCATGCATTTGAGAGTTTTTTAGTTTCATTCTTTTTTTTTTTTTTAAAGATTTTATTTATTTATTTATTTGACAGAGAGAGATAGCGAGAGAGGGAACACAAGCAGGGGGAGTGGGAGAGGGAGAAGCAGGCTTCCCGCCGAGCAGGGAGCCTGATGCGGGGCTCGATCCCAGGACCCTGGGATCATGACCTGAGCTGAAGGCAGACGCTTAACGACTGACCCACCCAGGCGCCCCTAGTTTCATTCTACTGATTTCTAGTTTTATTCCTTTGTGGACAGAAAAAACACTTAATGTGATTCTAATCTTTTAAATTCCTTGAGATCTGTTTTGTGGCCTAACATGTGATCTGTCCTGGAGAATGTTCCATGTGTGCTTAATAAGAATGTGTATTCTGCTGCAGTTGGATGGAACATTCTATATATGTCTGCTAGGTGCATTTGGTCTATAGTGTTCAAGTTCTCTATTTCCTTATTGATCTTCAGTCTGGATGTTCTATCCATTCTCCAAAGTGGACTATTGAAATTTCCTGTTTATTTCTCCTTTCAGTTTTGTCAGTGTTTGTTTCATGTATTAGGTACATGTATATTTATATGTATATAAATATGTATATGTATGTGTGTTAGGTACATGTATATTTATAATTTGTATATTTTCCTAGTGAATTGACCCTTTGTGGTTATATAATGTCTTTCTTTGTCTCTTGTGATAATTTTTGACTTAAAGTCTATTTTCACTGTTACAAGTATGGCTACCTCTGTTCTCTTTTGGTTACCATTTATATGGAATATCTTTTTCGATCCTTTCATTTTCAGTCTATCTGTGTCCTTCAATCTAAAGTGAGTCTCTTTTTTCAATAGCACATTAAAAGGATCACGCACTATTATCAAATGGGTTTTATCCCTGGGATGCAAAGATGGTTTAACATATACAAATCAGTAAATGCGATATACCACATTAATAGAATCAAGGATAAAAATCATCATCTGATCATCTCAACAGATGCAGATAAAGCTTTGACAAACTCAATGCCGTTTCATGATAAATTCTCTCACCAAAGTGGGTATGCAAGGAACATACTTCAACATAAAATAAAGATGATGTATGACAAAACCACAGCTAACTTCATACTCAGTGGTGAAGCTGAAAGCTTTTCCTCTAAAATTAGAAACAAGGCTGCCAACACCAACCATTCCTATTGAACCAAGTATGGAAGTGCTACCCATAGCAATTAGGCAGTAAAAAGAAATAAAAGGCATCCAAATCAGAAAGGAAGAAGGAAAATTGTGTGCAGATGACCTGCTCTTATATATAGGAAACCCTAAAGGCTCAACTAAAAACCTGTTAGAACTAATAAACAAATTCAGTAAAATTACAGCTTACAAAATCAACATAGAAAAATCAGTTGCCTTTCTATACACTAACAACAAAATTTTTTAAAGAAATAAAGAAAACAACCCCATGTATAGTAGCAGGAAAAAAAAACAACAATAAAATACTTAGGAACAAATCTAACCAAAGAGAGGAAAGATTTGTATATTGAAAACTGTAAGACACTGATAAAAGAAATTGAAAAAGACAGATTAATGGAAAGGATAGTCTTTTCAATAAATGATGTTGGGAAAACTGGTATTTGCATGCAAAAGAATGGAATTGGGCCTCTATCTTAACCATACACAAAAACTAGCTCAAAATGGATTAAAGACTGAAACGGTAACACTCCTAGAAGAAAACATATGGAAAAAGTTTCTTGACAGTAGTCTTGGCAATGACATTTTTGGATGTAACACCAGAAGTATAAGAAATAAAAGCAAAAATGAATAAAAGCAGGACTACATCAAACTAAAAACTTCTGCACAGCAGAAGAAATAATTAACAAAATGGGAGAAAATATTTGCAAACTGTATCTCTGATAAGGGGTTAATTTCCAAGATATAAAGAACTCACAACTCAATAACAAAAAAACAACTGATTAAAAACTGACAGAGGACCTGCATAGACATTTTCCAAAGAAAACATACAAATGGCCAAGAGGTACATGAAAACATGTGCAAATTCACTAATCATCAGGGAAATGCAAATCAAAACCACAATGAGATATCACCTAATACCTATTAGAATGGCCATTATCAAAAATATAATTAATAATAATAAAAAATACAATTAACCTGGCTAGAGATTCTGGAGGCCTCTTAAACCTTTTCTGTCGTTCTATCTTCTCTGGGCTTGTCTTTGTAGCTTCTTCATTAGAGGGATTTGCTGATCCCTCCCTTCCACCCTGCCAGCATCTCATAATCTCTCACTCCCTCTCATGTCTGTTATCATGCCACCCAGCCCTTTTTTTGTTCTCAGCAATTCTCAGGCATCTAGAATGTGCCAGGTCCCATCAAGAGGCAAGCAAGGCAGCAGTGAGTTCCTTGGGCAGTCCCTTGAAAAGCCAGAGCGTTGGACACATGCTCTATTCTTCTCTACCCTCTGAGGGAGAGGCTCCCAAGCTGTATTGGCCTCTGTCTGTGGTATTGCCAGTCCTCTGGAGCAGCACCAAGCCACCCAGCTTTCTTGTTCTCAGTGGCCCCCAGGCATTTCGAATGTGCTGGGTTTTCCATTAGGGCTCTGAGACAGATGAGGCAGAAGGCAGTCGCTGGGGCAGCCCCTCCCACCCCCAAAGTCTGAACATTGGAAATACTGTCCAATCTTATCTTTCCCTCTTCAAAGAGAGGCTGGGAGTTTACTCTCAATCATGTGGCACTGTGTTGGGAGAGGGACTAAGGCAAGAGTGTGCCACAAATTTTCCTACCAGCTTCAGTGACTGGTATTGTACTTGTATGGGGTGCAGGAACCTCTGAACTGGTGTCTCAATTTCTTACAAAGGGAATTAATTCGTGTATTGCTGAATTAGTGTCTCCATGGGGGGATAAAGGGTTTGGGGTTTCCAATTTTGCCATCTTGCTGATGTCACTATTACTATCTTACTTTTTCAACTTTACTGGCTATTTCCTTTAGGTCACCTTTGCTAGCTATGCCTCCTTTTCTTTCCATCTAAGGAAATGTTGGAGTACCTAGGGCTCAGGCCTTGATCTCTCTCTCTCTCTCTCTTTTTTTTTTTCTTTCTATAACTACACTTTTCCCTACGGTGGCAATGTATAAACCAATGGCTTGAGATAATATCTATGTGATGATGCTCCTAAGTGTATGTTATTAGCCAGACATCTCCGCTGATCTCCATCCTCAAATATCTCACTGCCTTCCCATCATTTGCATTTGAAACCTCAAATTTAATGTGACCTAAAAAAAACTCTTGAGTTTACCATCCATTGCCAGGTTTGTTCCTAATCAAGTTTTCCTCATCTAAGTATTTTGCATCACTGTCCATCAGTTTCTCAAGCCTTGGAATGATTCTTCATTTCCCTCTCCTCAAACCCTAAAAACCACCCTAACAGTAAATCCTGTTGAATCTTTCTCTAAATGTATTTCAAATCTTTTCATTTCTCACTGTTTCCACTATTACAGTCCTAATCTAGTTACGGTCCCCTCTCACATGAATTACTCCAAAGGCCGCTAACTCATATCCCTGCCCCCAGGGATTTGTCCCTCTACACAGAGTAGCTTTCAAAAGTATAAATCTGGTATATTATTCACCTGTTAAAAATCCTCTCATGTACTTACTAAAATTACTAGTCCCTGTCTATCTCCCTGACCTCAATTCCTTCCACCTTTTCCTTGCCCACTGATCCTAGCCTTTTTTTTTTTTTTTGGCCCTCATGTCCTTCAGGTTTCCTATTGTTTTAGAGATTTGAATTGTCCTCCAGATTGTCACCAGTCTGCCTTCTTCCTCTTCTAGTGATGCCTTCTTCCTGTTCTAATGATGCCTTCTCCTCAGGAGACATCCCCTGAGCATGCTAGCCAATGCAGTTTACCTCTATCCTCATAAGTTTTCCAACAATTGCTTGATCTATCCTTTTCATAGTGCTTAAGTAGTAACAATTAACTCCTTTAGTTATATATTTATTATATGTCAACTGCGTGTAATACAAGCTTCTCAAGAACAGGACCTTGTCAGTCTTTCCAGGTACCCAGAATATGTCTGGGCTACAGTCAGTGTGCAATAAATATTTATTGACTAATAAATACCAGTATAGAGGGAGTCTGATTTTGCATGAAGACCCTCTGCTGAGCTGATTTGAGAACAAGGTAACCCAACAAAAGTATTCAAGGCAGATCCATTATTTGAATTCTTTATAAAATCCTGACCAAAATCAGGTTAATTTTAGCAAAGGAATGATCTCCATGAACACTAGTTAAGATTGTACTGGGCCCAATCCAATGTTTTTGTGAATAAGACACATGACAATTGAACAAAGTGAAATAGGAATTTGTTTTATATAGCAGTTTTTAGCCATTATGGCACTACATGTTCAACCAGTTTTCTTCTACTTTTATATACTAAGTTGATTGGTTATAATAAAGACTTTGAAGAAATATCAGATTGGACTGTGACTTCAGGAAAAAAACAACTGTGCTATCTTTAATACTGCTCAGGTTTCTGAGTTTTGTATTCTAATCATGTGTAAGTTGGTCGCTTAAATATGATCTGTATAGTGACTTATTTAACCAAAATATAGGAATAATACTAGATTCCACAATTACTTGGAATGTTTTATTCCTTATTAGCCTCCATAAGAAATTTCTATTAAAATACAACAAAAGTATTCAGGATAGCCACAGGCAAATAAGAACCAATATAACAGATTTTAAATGCCACATACAAAAGATGTCAGAGCTGGCATTTAATTGCAGAAATGTGTCAGCATGACTGAAGTCCAGAAAAAGCAGAGATTGAAACAAACAAGACAATACCAAGATCTCTCCTCACCATGCCTGGAGCTAAATGTAGTACAAGAGAGCCTAGAACATTGCTTGGGACAGATCATGTAAAATTAACAAATGATAACAAGAAATCACCGTTCCCTGATTCAGGCAGAAGATACATAGCTTAAAAATTCAGTTTCTGGTTTCAAATACCTGGGTTTGCAACCTGGCTTTGCCATTTATTAGCTCTGTGAATTTGGGGAAATTACTTAATCTATCTCTCTTGTCCAGGTCAGTTTCCTGACCTGAAACAGCATCATGCCTGACCCCTAGTAAGTTCTCACTGCAGGAGTTGTGAGTTACATAAAGTTACCTAATGAATTCTTCACAGACAGAATAAATCAAAATTTCTCATAAGCACTATTTCTACCTTACCTGTCCTCCATCTGTAGCATATTTTTGGTCTTTTACCTTCATTTTTTATAGTTTTACGTATTGTTTAATTGCCTAGAAGGACTTAGCAATCTCTTTTAGCAGGGAGGATATGAACTGAAAATTGAATACAGCAGGAACAAAACCCATTTTAATTTAGGACCTGAATATTATTTCCAAGGCTATTAGATTAAGAACAATATTTTGGCATATCAGTAGATGGAACTTATTTTTCTCCTCTGTGAACGTAATTATTGAGACTGACCTCCTATGATAGAAGATGTGCAGTCTCCAGGCCCCGATCATTCCATTACCCGTACACAGACTGGGATCCCCTGGGCCTTTCCTGAAGTCAGGATGCCAGAATGACCCTTAGGGCCTGACTTCGAGCAAAATTCTTAAAGGAGAAAGCAACAACCCTGACTTCAAAGTTTTTGAAGAATGTTTTCCTCCCTAAAGCCAGTTTATTCTTCATTTCATTATGTTAGTGGACAGTTCATCTAAGGGCCATTTAAACAATTTAATGGGGGCACACTATAGTATTTGCTTATTCAATGTTAATAAAATGAAAGATTGGCAATAGAAAAAACTGCTGGACTTGAGAGCTAGAAATGTATGAACAAATATTTTGCAAAGAGTTGCTTAAAAATAAAGGTGTGTGGGGGCTCCTGGGTTTCAGCTCAGGTCATGATCTTGGCTCAGGTAATGATCTCAGCGTTGTGAGATCGAGCCCCATGTGGGGCTCCGTGCAGGGCATGGAGCCTGCTTGGGATTCTCTCTCTTCCTCTCCTTTTGCCCCTCCCCCACAACTTGTGTGTGTGTGTGTGTGTGTGTGTGTGTGTGTGTGTTTGCGCGCGCTCTCCCTCTCTCTCTAAATAAGTAAATAATAAAAGTGTGTGACTCATGGAGACCTTAGACATGGCTCACTTACATTTGTCTCAATAATTCAATGAATGTGCATGTAAATATTAGAATAGTGTGTGTGTATATGTGTGTGTTTTAGGATCTTAAATCACACATTTTATAGGTATCAAAGATTACCAAGTCAACCCAATTAAGCATTGGAAATCAAACATGTAAAATTAACTTCCCATCCTCCCCTGCCCACCATCCCATGCACCTGATAAAATGGACATTACCATTTTTGATGACTGCTGGCAGTTTGGACTCCTGGGGTGGAGCAAGTCCCTCAACACCTTTGTGTTTGTTTTCACACCTACTTAGATGGTGATATCAATAACTGCTTCCTCAAAAGGAGAGTGATTCTATTTTAATGCATTTGAAGCCTTTACAAAATGTGTATGATAATACCAAGATCAGTAAAATTAGACTAAATAATTATGTATGCATTTGTGGTGCTGACAGTATTTTGGCTAGAGGAGGGCATAAAAATGGCAAATCAAAATCTAAACACCCATGACTATGAATTTATATAGGAAAATAATGTGATTTTTTTACTTCCAAAATATATAATCTGATTGACCACTTTTTAAGATGTAAATAGTGTTTATACATATATAAATTAAAAGATTTATACTTTAAAGATTATGGTAAAATGCACATAACACAAGATTCACCCTTTTAACTATCTGTAAGGTTGTGGGTCTGTGGCATTAAGTACATTCACACTATTGTGAAACCATCACTGCCATTCATCTATAGAACATTTTCATCTTATAAAACAAATTTATTAATAAGATTTAAAAAATTACTTTAAAAATAATTTTATCTTTCACCAGTAAAGCACTTTTGATATTGCAAAGACGTAGTATATATTTTATCATATTTGTATCAACAATCTTTTAAGAAAGATGGGGACTCAAGGCTCAGAGACACTTGGTAGCTTGCTAGCTCTCACTCTTCTGATTAATTGAAAAGTCAGAACTGGAGCTTAGGACATCTGGCTTCCAGTGCCGTATTTTTCCTGCTTAATCCATTAATAATGCAAAACGAACTCTTCGCTGTTTTCACCTGTGCTCAAGTAACTGGGCTTATTTTTCTTTGATTGTGCTAACCCATTGTAAACTTTGTATTGCTCTCCAGGTTTTCTTTTAATCCCTAGTATTTGAGGTTTGTATTTTTTTCCAATGAGATCATATTAGGTTCACTTTAATTGAGAGCCTTTTTGCTTTCAATGATATATGTAGAACCTGATGTTAAAGTGAACCTGCACAGTGGATAGATCTTGAGAACATTATGCTAAGTGAAATAAGTCAGTCACAAAAAGACAAATACTGCATGATTCCACTTGCCTGTGTTATATCTAAAATAGTCAAACTCATAGAATCAAAGAGTGGTTGCCAAGGGCCCGTGTTGGAGAAAGAACTGGGGAGACCTTGGGCATTAATAGAGTTCCAGTTATGTAAGAAAATAGTTCTGGAGATCCATTTCACAACAATGTGAATAGACTTAACACTATTGAACTGTACACTTAGAAGTGGCTAATAGATGGTAAGTTTTATGTTGTGTGTGCATGTATTTGTTGTTGTTGTTACCATTATTGGGGGGCAGGGGCAGAACTTGCCCAGTCAGATCACATTTTATGGGTTTTGACATAAGCACCTGGAGGTTTGCTCTGCAGTTAGCTGCAGTGTTATAATTCTTTTAGGCTCTAACACCAAGAAACAGCATCTTCTTTAGCTTTGCCCCTAGCTATGAGACTAATAATCTTGTTTTTCCCTCTTATTTCATTCATGATTTCACTGATTGGAGATGGCCAAGTCACATTACCTTCTTAGGTCTCTGTTTTAGTGTGATATCAGACTAATAGTGTACTTTGGCGTCTTTAGTATCCTGCTGGTAAGGATTAGCAAAATAATATATGACAAGCTTTCAAATTCTTTCTATTGGAAACATTTTTCTGAGTTTATAAAACATATTAGGATTCACATTGCCCAGAGTTACCTACCAAGGACAATTTCTCTTCTTGGATGGAGTGAGTGGCACCATATTAAAACTTGGACAAGATCAGGATTCACTCATTTAGAAATTATATACCAAAAATGTATCCCAGGCTTTTCTTGGAGCTGGAAATGGAAGTCAACAAGCTATATCAGGCAGTTTCATTCAGTAGTAGGAAGGAGACCATAAACTACTGAAGAGAAGAAGAGCCTTTGAAAGAATTGTCAAACAACTGTAAGTTGTAAAATAAAATATGTGTGTTTATTTAGGGTCTTAGGGATTGCAATCCAGGAGACAGATTTGATGAAAATCAAAACTGAGCTGAGGGAAATAGTCCAAGATGGCAGAGGAGTAGGAGACCTTAGTTTCATCTGGTCTCAGGAATTCAGCTAGATAGCTATCAAATCATTCTGAATACCTGCGAACTCAAATGGAGATTTAAGAAAAGAATAGCTGCAATTCTACAAATAGAAAAGCAACCACTTTCTGCAAGAATGACAAGATGGAAAAACTCACCTCAAAAAAGGGAACAAGAGGCAGTAATGACTTCCAGGGACCTAATCAGTATGGATATAAGTAAGATGTCAGAACTAGAGTTCAGAATAATGATTATGAAGATACTAGCTGGGCTTGAAAAAAGCATAGAAGACACTAGAGAATCCCTTTCTGGAGAAATAAAAACTAAAATCTAATCAAGTTGAAATAAAAAAGGTTATTAATGAGATGCAATAAAAAATGGAGGTTCTAACTGCTGGATAAATGAGGCAGAAGAGAGAATTAGCTATATAGAACACAAAATATGGAGAATAAAGAAGCTGAGAAAAAGAGAGAAACAACTACTGGATCATGAGGTGAGAATTCGAAAAATAACTGATACCATAAAACGAAACAATATTAGGATAATTGGGATCCCAGAACAAGAGGAAAGAGAGAGAGAGGGGCAGAAGGTATATTGGAGCAAAATATAGTGGAGAACTTCCCTAATCTGTGGAAGGAAACAGACATTCAAGTCTAGGAGGCACAGTGAAGCCCCTTCAAAATAAATAAAAATAGGTCAACACCTTGACATATAATAGTGAAACTTGCAAATCTCAGAGATGAAGAGAAAATCCTGAAAACAGTTAGCTCTGGACAAGAGGTCCATAACCTACAATGGTAGAAACATTAGATTGGCAGCAGACCTATCCACAGAGACCTGGAAGGCCAAAAAGGACTAGCATGATATATTCAAGGTGCTAAATGAGAAAAATATGCAGCCAAGAATACTGTATCCAGCAAGGATGTCATTCAAAATAGAAGGAGAGATAAAAAGCTTCCAGGATAAACAGAAACTAAAAGAATTGTGATCACTAAACCAGCCTTGCAAGAAATATTAAAGGGGATCCTTTAAGCAAAGAGAGAACCCAAAGGTAGCATAGACCAGAAAGGAACAGAGACAATATACAGAAAAGTGACTTTACAGGTAATACAATGGTACTAAATTCATATTTTTTCAATAGGTACTCTGAATTTAAATGGGCTAAATGTCCCAATCAAAAGACACAGGATATCTGATTAGATAAAAAAGC
The DNA here is from genome assembly GCF_002201575.2 of Neomonachus schauinslandi. Taxonomy (NCBI): domain Eukaryota; kingdom Metazoa; phylum Chordata; class Mammalia; order Carnivora; family Phocidae; genus Neomonachus; species Neomonachus schauinslandi. The sequence goes on from NC_058409.1 coordinate 118,474,743, forward strand.
AAGACCCATTGATATGCTTTCTGTAAGAGACTCATTTTAGATCCAAAGACATCTCCAGATTTAAAGTGAGGGGGTGGAAAACCATTTATCATGCTAATGGACCTGGAAAGAAAGCTGGGGTGGCAATCCTTATATCAGAGAAATTAGATTTTAAGCCAAAGACTGTAATAAAAGATGAGGAAGGACACTGCATCATAATTAGAGGGTCTATCCAAAAAGATCTAACAACTGTAAATATTTATGCCCCTAACATGGGGGCAGCCAATTATATATACCAATTAATAACAAAATTAAAGAAATGCATTGATGATAATACAGCAATCATAGGGGACTTTAACAGTCCACTCACTGCAATGGACAGATCATCTAAGCAGAAGATCAACAAGGAGACAAGGGCTTTGAATAACACATTGGACCAGATGGACTTCACAGATATATTCAGAGCATTCCATCCTAAAGCAACAGAATACACAATCTTCTTGAGTGTACGTGGAACATTCTCTAGAATAGATCACATACTGGGTCACAAATCAGATCTCAACCAGTACCAAAGATTGGTATCATTCCTTGCATATTTTCAGAGTACAGTGAGTTGAAACTGGAACTCAATCACAAGAGGAAATTTGGAAAGAACTCAAATACAAGGAGGCTAAAGAGCATCCTACTAAAGAATGAATGGATCAACCAGGAAATTAAAGAAGAATTTTAAAAAATTCATTAAAACAAATGAAAATGAAAACACAACTGTTCAAAACCTTTGGGATGCAGCAAAGGCAGTCCTAAGAGAGAAGTATATAGCAATATAAACCTTTCTCAAGAAATAAGAAAGGTCTCAAATATACAACCTAACCTTACACCTAGAGGAGCTGGAGAAAGAACAGCAAATAAAGCCTAAACCCAGCAGGAGAAGAGAAATAATAAAGATTAGAGCAGAAATCAATGAAATAGAAACAAACAAACAAAAACCAGTAGAACAGATCAACAAAATTAGGAGTTGGTTTTTTGAGAGCATTGATAAGATTGATATACCCCTGGCCAGACTTATCAAAAAGAAAAGAGAGGACCCAAATAAATAAAATCATGAATGAAAGAGAAGAGATCACAACCAACACCAAAGAAATACAAACAATTATAAGAACATATTATGAGCAACTATATGCCAACAAATTAGGCAATCTGGAAAGAAATGGATGCATTCCTAGAATTGTATAAACTACCAAAACTGAACCAGGAAGAAATAGAAAACCTGAACAGACCCATAACCAGCAAGGAAATTGAAGCAGTAATCAACAATCTCCCAACAAATAAGAGTCCAGGGGACCTCTACCAAACATTTAAAGAATTAATACCTATTCTTCTGAAGCTGTTTCAAAAAATAGAAATGGAAGGAAAACTTCCAAACTCTTTCTATGAGGCCAGCATTACCTTGCTCCCAAAACCAGACAAAGACCCCACCAAAAAGAATAATTACAGACCAATATCCCTGATGAACATGGATGCAAAAATTCTCACCAAGATACTAGTCAATAGGATCCAATAGCACATTAAAAGGATTATTCACCATGACCAAGTGGGATTTATTCCTGGGCTGCAAGGGTGATTCAACATCCATAAATCAATCAATGTGATACACTACATTAATAAAAGAAAAGACAAGAAACATATGATCCTCTCAATAGATGCAGAAAAAGCATTTGACAAAATACAGCATCCTTTCTTGATTAAAACTCTTCACAGTGTAGGGATAGAGGGAGCATACCTCAATACCATGAAAGCCATATACAAACAGGCCATGGCGAATATCATTCTCAGCAGGGAAAAACTGAGAGCTTTTCCCCTAAGGTCAGGAACACGGCAGGGATGTCCACTATCACCACTGCTATTCAACATAGTACTAGAAGTCTTAGCCTCAGCAATCAGACAACAAAAAGAAATAAAAGCCATCCGAATCGGCAAAGAAGTCAAACTCACTCTTTGCAGATGACATGATACTCTACATGGAAAACCCAAAAGACTCCACCCTAAAATTGCTAGAACTCATACAGGAATTCAGCAAAGTGGCAGGATATAAAATCAATGCACAGAAATCAGTTGCATTTCTATACACTAACAATGAGACAGAAGAAAGAGAAATTAAGGAGTCAATCCCATTTACAATTGCACCCAAAACCATAAGATACCTAGGAATAAATCTAAGAAGCAAAGGATCTGCACTCAGATAACTATAGAATACTCATGAAAGAAACTGAGGAAAAAGACACAAAGAAATGGGAAAATGTTCCATGCTCATGGATTGGAAGAACAAATATTGATAAAATGTCTATGCTACCTAGAGCAATCTACACATTCAGTGCAATCTCTATCAAAATTTCATCAACTTTTTTCACAGAAGTAGAGCAAATAATCCTAAAATTTGTATGGAATCAGAAAAGACCCTGAATAGCCAAAGGAATGTTGACAAAGAAAACCAAAGCTGGTGGTATCCCAATTCCGGACTTCAAGCTCTATTACAAAGCTGTAATCATCAAGACAGTGTGGTCCTGGCACAAAAACAGACACATAGATCAGTGGAACAGAATAGAGAGCCCGGAAATGGACCCTCAACTCTATGGTCAACTAATCTTCGACAAAGCAGGAAAAAATGTCCAATGGAAAAAAGACAGTCTCTTCAACAAATGGTGTTGGGAAAATTGGACAGCCACATGCAGAAGAATGAAACTGGACCATTTCCTTATAACATACACAAAAATAGACTCAAAATGGATGAAAGACCTGAATGTGAGACAGAAATCCATCAAAATCCTAGAGGAGAACATAGGCAGCAACCTCTTTGACCTCGGCTGCAGCACTTTCTTGCTAGACATGTCTCCAGAGGCAAGGAAAACAAAGGCAAAAATGAACTATTGGGACTTTATCACAATAAAAAGGTTTTGTATAGCAAAGGAAATAGTTGACAAAACCAAAAGACAACTGACAGAATGGGAGAAGGTATTTGCAAATGACATATCAGATAAAGGGCTAGTATCCAAGATCTATAAAGAACTTATCAAACTCAACACCCAAAGAACAAATCATCCAAACAAGAAACAGCCAGAAGACATGACCAGACATCTCTCCAAAGAAGACATACAATTGGCCAACAGACACTTGAAAAAATGCTCAACATCACTCAGCATCAGAGAAATACAAATCGAAACCACAAGATACCACCTCACACCAGTCAGAATGACTGAAATTACCTTTCAGGAAATGACAGATGTTGGCGAGGATGCAGAGAAAGGGGAACCCTCTTACAATGTTGGTGGGAATGCAAGCTGGTGCAGCCACTCTGGAAAACAGCATGGAGGTTCCTCAAAAAGTTGAAAGTAGAGCTACCCTATGACCCAGCAATTGCACTACTGGGTATTTACCCCAAAGATACAAATGAAGTGATCTGGAGGAGGGCATGTGATGTAATGAGCACTGGGTATTATATAAAACTGATGAATCACTGACCTCTACCTCTGAAACTTGTAATACATTTTATGTTAATTAATTGAAATTAAATTTAAAAAATAAAGAATTTGTGAGAGAAGAAAAAAACTGAGCTGGGGAGAGACAAAGAAGGTTAGAGTTTTTAAAGAGGAAAAAGGGGATTTACATTAAGTTGTTTGGAAGAGAAGGTAATTTGTGCTGGTTTACAGTTACATTAATCTCGGTGTGATTGATTGCTGGGGCTAGCGTTAGGAAGATTTCCTTTTATGCCCATTATAACATAAGTGGATGCCTTGGCTTTTAGCTGAATTCAGAAAAAAAAAAAAATTCCGAGAATTTGAGGCAACCACTTTCTGCAAGAATGACAAGATGGAAAAACTTCCTCGATGTCCTCTTAGCTACATTTTAAATAACTCTCTTAGCAATGGTTACTCCATTTTATTTTCTTCATTGTCAGAATTCACCTAAATCAGAGGATCATACTGATTTTTATCAAACTATCTGAGCTCTAGGTGAAAACAAGGCCTCTTGGAGGATTTCACTCATTTTCACATTAAAATATAGAGCATGAGCACAATGGTTGGGGCCCCATATTATGCTCCCATAAACACTCTTAGGTCATTAGCTGGGGCCCTGAATAGCCAATTAAAGACAGAAATTTTCACTATCTTAGATATTTTCAAATATCCAGATGAAGGCCTGAACTTTTCACCTTTCTCAGGGATGTTTTTGTGGACTCACTCTCTGATCTTCATGCTGGGAGGTGGGAAAAGGGAGGGAGGCCAAGGCTGAGGTGCTCATCCCAGACGGCTTCTGCCTACCTTCAACCTCATTCCCCACAGGGCCTGTTTCTTTTAGTCTCCTTCCGGGCCTAGGGACAGCTGCTTGCAATCGTATTACACTCTCGTTACCTGCATCTTGTTTCAGGCTCTGACCGCAGTAATATCAGAAGACAGCTTCTATTCTTTTGCCTGGCCCTTTTAGAAGCTGTCCATCTGGTTGGAGAACACTTGCTGAGTTCTGGAGTCACCCTGCTCAAAGAAGTTGTTTCAGAAGTGATGGGAAGGCAGTTGTTGGTTTTGTTCCTTATGTGCGAATCCAAAAGTGCAACGTGACTCATCTTCAGTAGGCTGGAAAGCTCTCACGCAGGCAGAAGTCAGTCCTGGGAGGTCTAGCTGGAAGTCCTATAGCAGTATGTTCATAGGAAGAGATTGGAGTAATAGCTGCCATTTATCAAAGGCCTGCCTTCTGGCAGTCACTTATATATATTAACTCTAATATTTATAACAGCCCTGTATGGTCAGTATTATTCCCATTTTACAGAAGTGCAAACAGAAATTAAATAGTTGGGCTCACGGAGGTATTAGGTGATGAAGACAGTGCTGTCAAGTTTCCAAGTTCAGGTGTTTGGGTTTTTTCCTTTTTCTTTTTTTCCTTTTCTTTTTCTCTTTCTTTTCTTTTTCAGATTAGGCCTTCTATCCTGAATAAAACTCATAGGTCTTGAGTAGCAGTCCTCATTATTTGTTCAGAATTATTTTCATTGACTATTATAAATTATATTTTCTGTGTTGTTCTAAGTAAAGAGCTTATTTGAGCCCTTTTAAAAACAATCACTATTCACGAGTTTTAATGTTTTAACTTACTTTCTTGTTGGGCTATGGCTCAGTCATTAAACGTCTGCCTTCAACACAGATCATGATTCCGGGGTCCTGGGATTGAGTCCCACATTGGGCTCCCTGCTCAGTGGGGAGCCTGCTTCTCCCTCTCCTGCTCCCCCTGCTTGTGTTCCCTCTCTTGCTGTGTCTCTCTCAATCTTAAAAAAAAAAAAATGGACCTAGATAGTTTCTTAAATCCTTAAACAAGTAAAGCACCAAATCTAATGGAATTAAATTCAGCAAGAGTAAGATTAAAAGTTTGCTTTATGCTCAAATTGTGTTTTTTCTTTACGCCCTATCTCTGGCTGCAAATGTCATCATACCATTTTCTATCAGATGAGAAACAGCAAATGTTATAAATGAGAAAAACGTTCAGTGCAGCTGCATCAGCCTCACAAGTGCCTAAGTGGAACTTTAAATCCCAGAGTTATATTCGAAAGGACATTGCTGCGTAGTGCACCTCGGAGAGCCTCTCCGTGGGTGATGCATTGGTCCTTGACCTTGAGAGATGGCATTTTGATTTTGATTGCTTTTTTATGGAGAGTTTAGAACCTTTCTCAGAATATTGCTTTTAGGGATTTTTCTTGGCTAATGTTTGGGCAAAAATCGTTTTTATTCCAGCTGAAAGTCATCTTTTTTTATCAGAATTCAGAACAGAATATGGCAAAGCTTTGGATCCCAGCTACTTAAAATTGTTTGATTTTATTGTAGCCTTTGCTGATGGTCATAGCAAATGTATTTTCCCAAACTTTAAGACAATATTTTAATAGAAAATCAAATGAAAGAAACGCATTTTACTAATTTTTTCCTCCATTAAAAAAAAGAAACCTATGGAAACAACATTTAATGATTACTTTCTACATTCTAAGCCATGTGGTAGATACTTAGCCAAATATTGGCTGACATTTCTATGTAATGAATTCATGGGGTTGTTGTTTTTTTTTAATTAGAGAATTGCTCCCTTTAAAGGTGATATCATGATTAATTGCAACTATTGTGAACAAAATTTTTAAAAAGGACCAGACTTTCTTTTTTGTCTTGTATTAAAGGCCAATATAACTTATCATTTTTATGATACAGGATAATTATTAGCATCAATTACTGAACTATGTACCATACAGAGATATTTGGAAGAAGCTATTGGTATGTGCACTGCTGTTTGCACACATACTCACTGGACTAGACATCTGTTTTTTTCTTGCATTTGAATATTATAGTTTTTAAAAATTGTGGTAAATATATAAAACATAAAATTTATCATTTTAACCATTTTCAAGTGTAGAGTTCTATAGCATTAAGTACATTCACATTGTTGTGCAACCATTACCCCCATTCATCTCCAGAACTTTCTCATCTTCCTAAAACGCATTAAACACTAACTCTCCATTCCTCCACCCCCCTCCCCATTCTCTAGAAATCAGCATTCATCTTACAGTCTCTATGAATTTGACTGTGCTAGGAACCTCATAGATGTGGACTCATGCAATATTTGACCTCTTTTGAAGGGCTTATTTCACTTACCATAATGTTTGTTTCACCCATGTTGTAACACAAGTCGAAATTTCTTTCCATTTTAAGGCTGAACAACACTGCATGGTCTGTATGTACCACATTTTGTTTATCCATTCGTGTATTGATCGACACTTATGTTTTGTCTACCTTTTGGCTATAGTGAATGATGCTGCTATGAACGTTGTTGCGCAAGTATCTGCTCAAGTCCCTGCTTTCACTGTGTTTGTGTACATTCCCAGAAGTGGAATTGCTAGGTCATATGGTAGTTCTATGTGTAATTTTTTGAGGAATGCGATTGCTGTAGTTTTGATCTCTCTTCTCTTGCTGCCATTTCTCTGTACTGTTAGTGTGCTTGTCGTTAGAAACCTTTTCTTACCTAATTACACCTCTTTATTTGCTGTTTATTTTCTCATAGTTGAAGAGGGATTTAGCTAAATTGATTACAGTTTTGCTTAGAATAGAAGTAAATAGGTTCTGAGGACATTTAATTAAGTAAAGTTCATCAGCTTTAGTATATAAATGTTATCACATCTACTTTAACACTGAAAGGTCCTTTTATGTACTTTCAATGTATATAATTGAAAATGTTATTGATGGTGTTTTAGATAATTAAGACATAGGAGTTGCAACTTCTAGATCAGCAAGATATTGCAGTTATTTGAATTAAGATTCCTTAATCTAGCTATTCTGCATAATCTCATAATGAACCAAACATTGGATGTTATCCATAGCAGAAAACTTTTTTGGAAATTCATGAATTATTATTATAGATGCTTATTATGTATTTATGTCAGTCTCTAAGCACAGTTTCAGCTTAGCGTGTGTAAATAGTCTAGATCTTGAGTATAAAATGCAAATATAAGCCTTTGTGCACCTGCCAAGACAAAACAAAACAAGACATAATTTATTGGTGTAAAAATGACTTTAATAATAGCTAATAATTTCATTAAAAATAAATAAATACCAATAAATAATATGGCCACATGGAAATGGGGATTTGTTATGACTATCAAATATTAGATCTTTAACTATGATATATGCAAGTCATCCTAAGATCATTTCTCAATGGTGTGTTTTTTTGAAGGATTACCATTACTACTGCAGTATTTTGGCCAATTGTCTTCCCTGACTTTTTTCCTTGTTTAGGCAAGCCAAGATACCCAGCCATCACTAGGCACCTCACACCCCAACCCTGACCTTTATGTTGGATCCTGTTTTTTGATCATCATTCCCACTTGTACTCTGGGTCCATGTTTCCATTCAAAGTCTATTTGAATTCTGACCTATTTGGCTTGTTTCCCATTTCTACTTGTCTCTCACACTTGATGACAGGGAAAAAATAGGCCTCTGGAAAATAAAATAGGAAGAATTATCTATATTAGAAACTTCATCAGAACCAAAAGCAAAATGGAAAAGACTTTTTTCTCCTGAAATGGAGAAGCTTCTTTATTGAAGATTAATAGTAGGAAATCAGTATACCCTTCTTCTCTCTCTCCCTCCCTGTCTTTCCTTCATCCAAAGACTATTTACCTTCTAGAACTTTATCAGACACTGCTGAGTTCTATGCACTTAAGTTATTCATAGCTTTCTGGAGGAAGCACACATCTCAAAAAATAAAGATAATATAGTATGATCAGAACCAAAGTAGGGATATGCCTAGCTTCTCTGCAATGTATAAGCTGTAGGGGAAGTAGACAGAGAAGGCTTACCATAAGAGGTAATGTTGAGGTTGAGTCTCAAGGAGTTAGTTTTCTTGGCAGAAAAGGAAACCCAGGGCAATTCCAGGCAAAAGGGTCAATATGTGCAAAAAGCATCAAGGTGTCAAGTATTATGGCACATTCAGGAAATCATTAGTTGTTTGACACAAGGAGACATATTTGGAGATGAGATAGAATGGGTAAGGACTGGATAAGAACTAGAGGAGAATGGGGCATTTTCAGCTAAAGCTGAGAAAGAAATATCCTGGCATCTATGCTTGGGGAAGGATTCTAAGATAGTATGCAAATATGACATGGTAAGAAGAACTACCAAATAAGACTTCATATTAGAACAGCTATAAGTCTGGGGAATCCCATATCACTGCATTCCTTGATCTTTGGAACTAGGACCACTCAGATTTCACTTGATAGGTTCCTAGCTCTAGACAATTCATACAAGACTGTCTTTGGGCAGTGGGGATATCTCCCCCAATGGATTAGTTACTTAACATTAATTTAGCTCCATACCCCTGTGCATTAATTTCTCAATATAAAAGAGGCTTTGGATTGGCTTCTCAATCAGATTGGTGATCTCACTCTAACTTTTTGTACAAGGTACAAATGGGCTTCTTAATACAGAATCCTAGAGTTAGTCTGGCTAACTCTTCAGGACTCTAATTGTCATAACCTGACAGAGAGGGAAGCATAACACATTCTCTGGTAGGACAGGATGTCTAGAAAGAGAAATGCTATATGTGATAGAGTCATTCCTGTGCCCTTACAGGGAAGAACTGAGAAAGGGGGCATAGAGAGGAAGAAGGGATTTCTCCCCTCAAATATTCTCTGCTCAGGTTTCCATAGGACTTGAGTTTTGTCATTTCACAAAATCCTCCAGAGAACTTAAATTGTGCCTTGAATCATGGTTCCATATCAGTCCTGCCATCCAATTGGACACCAGGAGACTGCTTTCATCTTGGCTTTCTTTTCTTGCCTCCTATTTAAATTTCCCCTAATTGCCTTCTGGGTTTGTCTCAGCTTTATAACCTGTCAACAAAGTCTAACAGCCAAGTATTGTTTATAATGGGTGATTTTACTCAATCTTTCTAAGCTCTTATTCCTTTAGAGGGCAGAGCATAGTATGTGTGATTCATTGTGTGCAAAAAAAAAAATGTTTCCTCTGGCTAGCTGTCATTTAACTTTTCTGGTACTCAGAGTCTTGTTTTTAAAATCTGAGGATTGGACTAGATGATCCTAGGATCCAGAAGGCTGTCTTATCCTACAACTTCATAGTAAGTTGAAATTTTGACCCCTTTCTTCATCTCTCCATCCAGCCACGTGATATAGCTTCATTATGAGCAGAGAATACTTCCCTACAACTTGACTTTGGAATTGGCCATGTGATTTGCTGAGAATAGGACAGAAGGTACAATTTGCTAGTTCTGAGCCTAAGCTGTAAAGATGCCTCTCTCTTGCACTTCTGCCGTGATTATGAGAGTAGTTTCCCTGGGTAGCCTGCCAGTCCCAAGTGGAGGATGAGAGACATGTGGAGCAGAGCCACACAAGCAACCGTTGCCTCATGTCAAGGCTTCTTGGCCAAACTTGTGAATAAGAAGTGAATATTTATTGTTGTGTGCCCCTGAGATTTTGAAGTTTTTTATTATATAGCCTTATTATGGGAATACCTAACTGATTCAGTCTATATGGTTGTAGTGTTTTGCATATAGTAGACTTGGTAAATATTGATTGAATGACTCTATTATTGAGAATTGTCTTATTGTTTTTGCATGACATGCAATGGTCAAAATAAAATATCCCCCTTCATTATAGGTTTTATCAATCTAAACTGCGATGATGAGGGATTCTTAAAAAACTTTTCTGTAAGAGGAAGTGGAGTAGGAGTTACCAAGTGCTATACCTTTCAGACGTTTCTGAAAGTACTTTTACCCTTGCAACTGCACCCAACTGCACTCCTAGTCAGTACATGTCTGTTATCAGTCCTTAGAGAAACCGCTCCTTGCATGCTCCATTCAGAAGGTTCTTAAGTGACTATGTAATTTCTCCAGCTGGTTGTATTGGGCCACGCTGACCTAGATCATTTGGGGGAGAAAAGAGCAGCTGCTGAAGAGATGAAGGTTTTTAATGAGACTCTTTTCATTGGAGTTTTTACAAATTAGGTCAGTTATAATCTGATAAAAGCAGGAGATGGTCTAGTGGATAATTAGGAAATTGCACTGAGATATAGGACAGCCTCTTCAAAATGACTTCTAATGATGATAAAATCTAGAGTTTGGAAGTTACTGTGGTGTAAGGGTGCTGAATCTTAGGTATCATGGGAGATACCTCTTGATTCTAAGTACCATTTAAGACCAAGTATCTGAGAAAAGAGGTACCTGATCCTTTGAAGGACCCTTCAGGGAGAACCAGGCAATGTCACAGGCCTTTTAGCAGTGAGAATGCAGAAACTCAGAAGGTAGGAAATTGACCCAAATTCTTTCTACTACCCAGTGATACTCTGGTTATTTTGTATAATGCCATGCTAATAAAGTATATTTTTTTAAAACTGATCATCCACAATAACCTCTGCATTGTACTAAGTGATGAAAAGATTATTGGATATCATAAAAACTACAACTATTACAAGTAGCAGGTACCATTTCTTGAGTTCTTACTTTGAACTAGATAATTATATCTGTATTATTTCATTTAATTTTCACAATTTTACTCTAAGGCTGATAGTATTATTACCATTTTTCAAATGAGGAAATGAAGCCCAGAGAAAAGAAGTGATTTTTCTTCAAGTTCACAGGACCAGAAATATAAAACGTAGGCGCTTTGGCTTTTAGAAGATTGAGGGAGTTTTCTCGGGATAACAGGGCCAGAAAAATGATATGTGGGGGATGATAGCAGTACAAGTGGCATAAGATTGGCTAGGAGAGAAGGGCCTTGACATGAAGGGTCTAGAGGAGAGAGCGCCATCTTTTTCTATAAAGGGCTTTGAGGGCCATATGGTTCCTGTTGCAATTACTCTGCCAATAATATGCAAGCAGACCTAGAAACATGTAAACCTAATGGGCATGGATGTGTTCTAATAAAGCCAGATATGAACACTCAAATTTGGATTTCTCAACTTCAATGTCACCTTCTCTTATTCTTCTTTCACCTTTTTTTAACCATTTAAAAAGGTAAAGGCTTTCTTAGCATGCAGGCTATACACAACACAGGCGGCAGGCTAGACTTGTCCTGTGGTCTGTAGTTTGCTGACCCCTGCTCTGGTGTCCAGCAGTATGTATGTATCCATATGTGTATGTTTTTATTATTTATTGTAGCAGGAAATGAGAACAACACTGTCACTGAATATTGGTAAAACAAGGAAATCTGTGGAAACCTCATTCCGTAACTTTCTCAAAAGCAGTGGAAGATTGGAAGGTTCAGCACTGTTATGTCCCTTAGAATCATCTTTGACCTTTACTAAAAGCCTTGATGAGAACTCTGGGATTTCCTTAACCTTTCTGTACTTTAGTTTTCTCCTTTGTATAATGTGGCTAATAAGAATACACTCTATATGTCAGGGTCCCTGAAACCAACCCCAGGTTCAGGAATTCACTAGGAGGAATCCTAGAACTCAGCATTTGGTCATATTTGCAGCTGTGCCTTACTATGGTTGAAAGGATACAGACCAAAATCAGGAAAGGGAGAAGGCACTTGGGGCATAGCTAGGAAAACCAGGTGCAAACTTCCAGTGGTTCTCTGTCAGTGGAGTCACATAGGACATGCATAATTCTTTCAGCAGTGAGTTGAGACAACACCTGTGAGGTGTTGCCGACCAGGGAAGAAGAGCATTAGAGATTCAACAGGGTTTTTACTGGGGGCTGTCACGTAAGCATCCTCCATCTGGCATGTGTCAAATTCCAGATACCCAAAAGGAAAGCAGGCGTTCAATGTAAACTGTATCATTTGCACAAATGATGGAACTTGAGGAAACTCAAGTTCCTAGATGCCAGCCAAGTGAAACTTGTAGGTAGGCCTTTCAAAGGACAGCAGTCGGGCCTGTTACGTTAACTCTTTTCTGTACATTTTCCCAAAGTGGTGAGGATTAAATGAGTTAATATATTGTGCTTAAGTAATGCTTGGCAGAGAATGAGCCCACAAAGCTGTACATTTCACTCTCAGAAGATTAACCAGGAGGCAAGAAGGCATCATGAGAAAGTCTCATAGGGTTGCAGATAGGCCACATTCTTTCGTGGATATATTTTTGTGGTATGAATCATTATACACTCATATAAACACATGGGAGAGTGTCATTAATTTTACCTCTTAAACTGTAGCAATTAAGAATATACCTCCCCCCAGTAATCTCTTCAGTGTTATGCCTTATAGGCCAAACAGATACTTAGGTCCACACACAAGAGACAATGTCATCCTGCTGTTCAGAACTCCTTTGATACTGGAGGACACTCATGCTCATGGACTCCTGCAGATTTGTCTGAAATTAACAAAGAAGAAGGGGCATTTTGTTGTAAGCTTCCACTGAAGGACTGGAGGGGGCATACACATCATTGTACAATAGTAATTGACAAGGTTACCTCTATGGACTGTTCTACTATGTCCATAGAGGTAATACTCTCTCTACTAAGGAAGCCTGAATGCAGAATGATTCTTCTACTGGTTCAGTCATTGTATTGCTCACAATTGGTACCAAGAAAGGATGATAAATGTGCTATCAGTTTGTATAAGGGAGCGAGTCATTACTTTGTTTTGTGCAGCAGAAATCCCAGTGATCATAAATTGATTCATTAGAGGCCTAAGATGTCAGAGTTCCTCTTTTATTCTGTTGAGATACTGTTAATCCTCAATTACCCGCCAATGCATTTTCCACTTTCTGGCTAACTTAGATGCTAATTTTTAATAATGGGCACAGTTTCCCCTGCCATCCAGAATATTTTCCTTTATGTGGAGATACGTTGTTAGACAATAAAAATGCTTTAGAAAGTAAAACACTTAAATATCTTTTGTATAATGTATCATATAAATTAAGGAGATAGACATATTCTTTACACATAATAAAACAATTATCTTTTTATAATGGAGATTTTACTTAAGAAACATATTAGTATCTACAATGAGCAGTTCTTCCTTTTTTTTTAAATCTCCTGAGTATTGGGCAATTGATACCAAGTGAAAAATCATCAGTTCTCTAATAACCCAGTGCTTTTCTGACAAAACCATAACCTTCAATCCATCATTACTTCTTAGAAAGCAGAGCCTTAAGCCCCTGCAGTGTTATCTCTGAAAGAGGACAATATGGCCTGCCCACTCAGGATGAGAATTCATATTATTTTATTATATAGAAATTATGGTCTAGATAGTTTTCTTTTTAAGAGCCCGCTTTAATCACTGAAGGACTTAAAAAAAAAAAACAAAACAACCCTTGGGTGAAAACTAAAAAATATAGCCATTTCTAATTCTATCATGTACAATTTAGTATAATTTATAGGTTTCTTCATCACCTTAAATACCTTACTGAGTTTTGTAGGCCAGGGACTCTTAAGTCATGAGAAGAATTGTAGTAATGAAGATATGAATAATTTACCCAATTTTTAGGCCATACTCTCTTTGCCAAGTGGTTCAGAAACCAGGCAGGGCAGATTGGATGCAGCTACTGATGCTTACATATTAACTTGCCTGTTCCTGAAATGTATGGAATGGCAGAAACATTACAGTTGGAAGAATGAAAAGAGGAACTGCCTCAACAATATACCTTTTATAACCAGAAAAGGTATCCTTTATGCCATAGGCCTGTTTGAAACTTTAAATGGTGGACTCATTACATTTAGCAACTTTATTTTAAGTAGGAAATAGATCCAGATTTTAATTCTGTGGCATTGTTCTGAGATTGGGCCAGCAGTTTAGAATCTTGGTTGTCAAGGGAAGAGCAAAGGGGATGAGATCATCATTAAAACCCAGCTACACAGAGAGGGAACAGGAAGTAAAGCAATATGAAGAGGGAAACATATAAGCAAATAAACTACATATGGGTTTTGCTAATAAACATTTCTATGTGTAGTCATAGGAAAGACCATCTTTCGTTCTGATAAACAATCTTATTGGTATTTAACCTTGGTTATGAATGTTTAAATCCAGCGAGCAATTAAAAGCTCAAACTCAATACCAGAACACTGGTTAGTGAAGTAGGGAGGGGGTTTTCATTTACCTTCAAAGATGGGCTTGAGGAAATGTTCTGTCTTCATTGATTCAACTAGACTCATCAATATGCTCATTTTATTAAAATTCATATAGGTTTGTTGCTGGTGTTCACTTAAGTTATCCAATCAAAATCTGACATTAGGTTAACTTTAACTTTCAGTATGAACACACTTTGAAACTTGCTTTAACCTAGAAAGTCCACTTCTAGGAATGTACCCTACTGATGTATGTATACCTTTGTTATATACTAAGATGTTTCAGGGTTGTTTGTGGTAGTAAAACATTGGAAACAATCAAAATATCTATCATCAGAGGTCTGTTTAAATAACTTATGAACAATGAAATACTCTGCCAGCATTAAAAAAGAACTAAGAAAGCTCTATATGTCAATGTGGAATGATCTTCATGGTATTTTAAATGAAAATTATCACGCAGGAATCCGTATTATGTGCAACCATTTGCATGTAAGTATATTTTTAATGCTTATTTATGAATATATATTTCTATCCATGCTCAAAATGCATAGAACATCTTTGGAAGGATACAAAGTAATTGGTAACAATAGTTGCCTCTTAGAAGATGTAAAGGTGTTGGGACCAGGGATGAGAAGATTTAAATTTCACAATATATAATATTTTATGCCTTTTGACTTTTGCAATGTGTGTGTATTATCCATGCAAAATGTTGTTTTAAAAAATTTACCTGCTTGGGAAGAGCAAATGGATTTGTCCCCTGTTCTCCAGAATACTTTGTTCATGCTACTATTATCACATTTATCAAATTGTCTCCTGTTAAGAATTTTCTGTTGAAGTCCCTTGCTAATTTGTGAGCTCCTGAAGCTTAAAACTGTTTTATGCATTTTAACATCAGATCTAGCATATCTGGCATATGGCAGGGGTTTGATAATGCTTTAATGAATAAATGTACTTTTATATGACATGATTTACTTTAGTTACCTTAATTTTTACTTTGTTATTCTATGATAAATAGTAAACAAAGTAATAGTTAAATTGTATAGTACAAAAAGGCTTATATTTTGAAAAGCACAAGTCCCCTATCCCCATCCAGTTTTTTTTCCATAGAGAAAACTACTGTTAACTTCCTTTTTACTGCATTTTCTTTTTTTTTTAAAGATTTTATTTATTTATTTGACAGAGAGATAGAGAAAGAGCACAAGCAGGCAGAGCGGCAGGCAGAGGGGGAGGGAGAAGCAGGCTCCCTGCTCAGCAGGGAGCCCAATGCGGGGGTTGATCCCAGGACTCTGGGATCATGACCTGAGCGGAAGGCAGACACTTAACTGACTGAGTCACCCAGGTGCCCCTGCATTTTCTGATATTTACCTCTATACATCTAAATAATAAGCTTATATTGATGCTTGCTGATTTGTCCATTTTAGGCACCATCTATTGAGACTTCCTGGTATAGTACTTGAGGATTTAACTCTCTTACTGACTCCTACGGCCCCCTACCTCCACCCTTACCATCTTCTCATTATAATTATATTATTATTTTTGGTTAAATCATATAGTTAGTGTCTACATTCCTACGACTAGATATCTGTTTTTCATTCCTATGACTAGGTATCTATTGCTCACTACTAAGCCAAATAATGTACTATGATTATATTTCATACAGTTTTTTTTTCTAAAGCTAAAAATTGCATTTAAAAAATTGTTTTCTTTGTGCTTATGGTAGTTATGTTCCAAATGCTCACAAAGATTTGTCATTTGCCTATAATAATTTTTCCAAATGCTTGCAGTTCCAAATAGTGCATAGGTTTATTTTTCCCTGGATGCCCCACTCCTGAGCCCTCCAAGCTCCTATTAAGTATGAATTGCTCTCTAGGTAGATATGCAGCTGTCCTCTGGATTTACTTTTCTGACACTGTGTAGAATTTCTTATATCCTGGATTCTAAATTCATATCTTCTGTGATTTGGTAAAGTTCATAGTGATACTAATTAACATTGTTGTGTGCCAGGTACTGTTTACATGCATGGATTTGCTAATATGCTTATATTATAGGTGCTACCTCCTGATACTACCGACCTCATGGTAGATACTAGTACCTCCACTTTACTGATGAGGAAATTGAGGTGCACAGAGATTAAATAGTTTCATCAATGGCTCACAGCTAGGAAGTGAAAGGATTCAAACCGAGGATTCTGATTCTAGAATCTGTGCCTAAATCAATTTAGTATACTATCTCTTGTTCTCAAAATGTGTTTTCGTTATACATGAAAGGGCATTTAGGAGGTAAACTTTTGAGTCCTTGCATGTCAGAAAATATAATTTATGTTCATGATTGATTGACACATTGGCTAGGTATAGAAGTCTAAGTTGAAAATCGTTTCAACTCAGAATTGTGAAGACATTGCCTTTTAGCATCAGTGTTACTTTAGAGAAATAAAATGCCATTTGACTCCCTGTGTTTTGATCTGTTTGTAAATAACTTCTATAAACTCAGAAACTCCGGTTTATCTCTAGTATTTTCAACTCTCATGATCTCTGATGATACCCTTCATTCATTCATTTTGCTAAGTAATTGATAGCTCTTTCAATCTATTAATTTATATTTTTAGCACTCAGTAATCTTCCTTTATTGCTTCTTTGTTAATTTCCTCCCTGTTCTTTTTGTTTGTTTCTTTATAAAATCCTATTAGTTTGTGTCCTTAGAGTTCCCTTTTCTCATTTGTTTCTGCTCTTCTTCATGTTGGTGATCCTTGGATGTCCACTTATATGTAGGAATGAGACCAGATGAAAGTTTATGGGAAGTTGGATAATGATGGTGATGATGATTTGCATGTGTGTTGGAGGGAGCTAAGGGATGCAGTTTATCAACTCTTAGGATTCATTCTAAGGTGATCAGATGGTAAGCATGTCTATTCACTGAGGTAGACACCACCCCAGGTTGTTTTATGGAAGTATTTTAAGAACATTCTAGGTTTGTGGGTTTTGTTTTGTTTTGGTTTGGTTTTGCCTGATTAGGCTTCTAGCATTAGGGAAAATAGACCAGTAAGGGATCTGAGATTTCCATTGTTGAGTGGCATTTACCCGCCTTCAATTTCCACCATACACATGCCCCTCCTAGATTAGTTTCTCCTGAGCAAAATCTTTGTTCTTCCAGGTTGTAGGAGGAGAAATCCCTGTGCAGTTGTATGGGATGGAGGAAGAGACCTATGGGTCTAACTGCTCTGATTCATAGACTTTTGACTAATGCTTCCCTCATTTCCACCTTGTCTCGTTGCATCTTCCATGATACGTGGTGCTTCTAGATCCTATGCATTTTCAGGCTTCTTTGGAAATGTCTTTCTTTCCAGCAGTATCCTCTCCTCAGGCCCTTGGGTTTCAGCTTCCTCTGCTCTTCTGAGTCATTCATAAGTCATTCGTTCATTCACTTTTTATCTTCCAGATATTTGTTGATGTCTCTTTGTTTCTTTTTACATTCTCATTATTGTAATTTTTAAATCTCTCTCTCTCTTTTTTTAATTTGGGGAGAGGGTAAAGATAAACACATATTTAGTTTGCCATATTTCCTAAGTTTATTCCACAAGTTGTCCATTTTTTAAAAATTGAAGTATAGTTGACAAATGTTACATTCATTTCAGGTGTAGAACATAGTGATTCAACAAGTCTATACATTATGCTATGCTCACCATATATCATATATTTTTAATTGATACCTTGGCTAGTGAAATCATTGGACAGAGCTGCTGGTCTGGATCACACCAAAGAGGTTTTGTTGAGTTCTTTCTAAACTAGCTCCTTTCAGCCTATTATCACCTTGGTCTCACCATTCTTATTTTCTATCTCCCTGAAGGGAAGCAAGGTATTTAAGAAGATAGAGACTATAAATAAGGCCATTGGTGCCTAAGACCTTTCATTAGGGTGAAAAAATATGGTAGATGAATTTGTGACTCACACCACTAAGAAAAGTAATGAAAACAGCATATGTTCTGATACAGAAAGAACATTTTCCTACCAAGATAATATATAAGTATAAAGATGAAAATATACCCTAATTTTTTCTCACTCACTATTTCAGTGATGGCAAGTTTTTAAAAACATAATTACTGCTGTTTTATAAAAATTTAACTGTGATACCTTTTATAGTACCTATGCTGCTTCTTCCCACATTGCTAGATTCAATTATTAACTCTACATCCAATTTTAGATCTGCTTTTTCTGTCCAGTGCTCAATTTTCTTACACATTTGAAAGTACTTTTTTCTTTTTAATTTTTTTCTTAATTTTTTTAAAGTAATCTCTATACCCAACGTGAGGCTCAAATACAAAATCCTGAGCTCAAGAGTTACATGCTCTACCGACTGAGCCAGCCAGGCACCCCTGAAAGTACTTTTCAATGAAATCTTTAAAAAACTATTTTCTGACCCTTAAAATCTGTTTTTATTAAACACTAATATAGTATTTTAATGTCAAATTCTTATTATAATTTTAATTCTATTTGGAGACTACAACTCTTTAGGAGATTAGAAAAAGAGGGCATGAAAGAGAGCAATACTTTTTAAAGTGTTGGTTAATGAGATCCAGGGCAAAAGATGAAAGAAGTGGGTTTCCTTTTGTGTTTGCAGGAGGATAGGGGAGAAAAGGAAGAACAGACTTAATTGGGTAGTCTTTTTTCTTATTCGAGATCTTGTTTTCATGGGTTAGGAAAATTTGGGGCTTAATAAACTCTTAGCCAATTTCATAGCAGAGGCATATTTTCAAATGGAATTGAGGGGAAAGGTCTTTTGAGGTTAGTATGAAGCATCAATAGGGAGCTGAGACAGCAGCTTTTACCCTAGGCTATTTCAAAAGTCAAGAGCAAAGCTAAGAATAGATGTTTGTAATGGCCTGTCCAGTTTTCAGACCACAGCCACATGTTCCCTGGTTCCCCTGCCTGCTTAGAGTATCATTTTTGAATATGAAGTGGTTGGATATCTTAGAAGAGAGTGAGTTACTTGCCTACTCAAGCTCAATTTTTCTTTTACTCTCCTGGTTGGTTGTTGGACTGAAAGCAAAGCTGAGGCAAGGACCAAGAACAAGACATCTGGATCAAGAGAGTAAATTGAGAATTGAGCACATGCTGACTCCTCTCTCATCTGCTTCAAGCTCATAAAAAATATTGGGTACATACTTATAAAAATTAAGAAAAGGAATACATTTCAAATGCTAGGAAAGGGAAATCTCTGAAGGCTCTAAGCAGAAATCCTTTAAAAAAAATCTATGGGGATAAGTGGAAATTGAAGCTTAGGAACATAAAATACTGTTCTTAAGCTGAGTTTCCCTAACAGGGCCTGAGTGCTGGGCACTACTCCATCAATGCTGGGGACTTCATGAAGCTCTAATGGGTTTACACAGAAGATAGCCTCCCCGACTATCTGAGAAGGTCAATACAATGAAAAGTGTACAATACATTTAGCAAGTTTAAGAATCTATATTTCCCAAAATGGGGAGCATTAAACAATCTGCAAGAAACATTTTTTTTAAAGATTTTATTTATTTTATTTGAGAGAGAGCACATGAGAAGGGGGAGGGTCAGAGGGAGAAGCAGACTCCCCGCCGAGCAGGGAGCCCAACGCGGGACTCCATCCAGGGACTCCAGGATCATGACCTGAGCCGAAGGCAGTCGCTTAACCAACTGAGCCACCCAGGCGCCCCTGCAAGAAATTTTAAGTAAATACTTTTTATGTCCCTTAAAAGATAAATGATGGAATAAAGACATTAAAAAGTACTGGTGATAATAAAACAAGAATGAGTGACAGTGAAACAAGCAGATGTATTGAAATTAACATTGAGATTCTTAGAACTTCATAAAATTGTTATAGAAATAACAGGAAAACAGATATATTGAATAGAAGACTGGAAAGAGATGAGGAGAGAATGATGAACTGGGACAACACTGCACAAAGATATGTAAAGTATGAGATAGTTAGGAGACATAGAAGATTCAGAAAGTCCAGCATACATGTGTTACAAATTGAGGAAGGTGAAAATATAAGGAGTGGTGTAAAAACTATTTCAAGAGAGAATGGTTGAGAATTCCCCAGAATGAACACAAAAAGTATTCAGATTAGAAATGCCTTCTGAGTACTGAGCAAGATAAACAATGACCAGAGGAAAATAAAGGAGTGATTTTTGAAAGTGGTCACTGAAAACACAATTTTTATGCATATTTATTATACCTCATCTCTTCTCTTTTTATTATATACATTATACTGTTCATAGTATACAAAGCAGTGGTATACACAAATAATATATATATATATTTTGCTGATCGTGGCACACAGTAAAGTTTGGAACTCACTGATATTTATATCTCATAAGTATAATCTTAGAAATTTTTTAAGTAAATAGGTAATTAAGCTGAACCAAAACTGTGAGAACTTGATAAATGGATCCTCATATGTCCTGAAAGTAGACCACAGAGTTCTTCATATTAAAACTGATTGATAAGTCAACAAGGTGTAAACTGAGGGATCCTGTCAGAGTAGAAAGAGAGAATCATGATCATTTTGCAATCAGTACTGGGCATGATATTGGACTGGTCTATGAGTGGCAATTGGATGGCTCAATTATGGAAGCCCCGGTGATCGGCAAGAACCTGACCAAAAGTGTCTAGACTAATGCTTATAACATAATTGCTAATAAAACATTTACATTAAAAAGTGTTGTCACTGATTTTGTTGAGCTCCCAAGGATTTAGGAAGCCTAATCCTCCTTGAGAAGGCAAGTGTTCAAAGAGCAAGGGTAATCCTGAATGTGAATGCTGTGATTGGTAGAATAAAGGAAGCTCAAGGAAAACCAAGCCAGCAGTCAATGCCAATGCCCAATACAGAGAGGCATGGAAATAATAGTGCAGCAGCTGGTTAGGGACACCTGCCATGATCAGGAATACAAGCCTTATGTTATGGTCATTTAACTCTGGGGAAAATTTAGCTCATGGAACATTTGCCTCTAGATAGCAAGATCTGGGAAAATCCTTAAGAAGTTGCAAATAGGGATTGGAGATGGAAAGCAGACACTCAGACAAAGACCAGAAATGTGAATCTCCTACCAGTAGAAGCAAGTACCCTATGACAAATTCTTCTTGAGGTAGGATTGGTGTTTAGGTGAGACCACAGTTTTTTTTATAAAATTGACTTGAAGACACACAGTTTATAAACTTTTCTCAAAGACAAATTTGCTCAGAGTTCTACACATGCTGTTTCCGGTTTCCTATTTTCCATTCATTTTCTCACTCAAGTCAGTCTGGTTGCTGCCCTCACCATTCTACTAAAAATGCTTATTATTATTCACTGATAACTTTTGGTTGGCAAAGCCACTGAACACTTTTTATTTATTTAATTTATTTATTTAGCTTTCATTCCTCTTTATTTCTCTTTCAATTTATTTTTTTATTATGTTCACTTAGCCAACATATAGAACATATTTAGTTTTTGATGTAGTGTTCAGCGATTCATTAGTTGCATATAACACCAGTGCTCATCACCACATGTGCCCTCCCAATACCCATCACCCAGTTACCCCATCCCTCTACCCCCCTCCCTTCTGTAACCCTCAGTTTGTTTCCTGGAGTCCAGAGTCTCTCATGGTTTGTCTCCCTCTCTGATTTCTTCCCATTCAGTTTTCCCTGCCTTCCCCTGTGGTCCTACATGCTATTCCTTATGTTCCACATGAGTGAAACCATATGATAATTGTCTTTCTCCAATTGACTTATTTCACTTAGCATAATCCCTTCTAGTTCCATCCATGTTGATACAAATGGTGGGTATTCATCCTTTCTGATGGCTGAGTAATATTCCATTATATATATGAACCACATCTTCTTTATCCATTTATCTGTTGAAGGGCATCTCGGCTCCTTCCACAGTTTGGCTATTGTGGACATTGCTGCTATGAACATTGGGGTGCATGTACCCCTTCTTTTCACTACATCTGTATATTTGGGATAAATACCTAATAGTGCAATTGCTGGGTCATAGGGTAGCTCTATTTTTAATGTCTTGAGGAACCTACCTACTGTTTTCCATAATGGCTGTACCAGCTTGCATTCCCACCAACAGTGTAAGAGGTTCCCCTTTTTCATTCTCGCCAACATTTGTGGTTTCCTGTCTTGTTGAATTTTGCCATTCTCATTGGTGTGAGGTGGTATCTCGTTGTGGTTTTGATTTGTATTTCCCTGATGGCTAGTGATGTTGAGCATTTTTTCATGTATCTGTTGGCCATTCATATGTCTTTGGAGAAGTGTCTGTTCATGTCCTCTGCCCATTTCTTGACTGGATTATTTGTTTTTTGGGGTGTTTGAGAAGTTCTTTATAGATCTTGGATATTAGCCCTTTATCTGTAATGTCATTTGCAAATATCTTCTCCCATTCTGTGGGTTGCCTCTTAGTTTTTTTGACTGTTTCCTTTGCTGTGCAGAAGCTTTTCAGCTTGATGAAGTTCATTTTTGCTTTTGTTTCCCTTGCCTTTAGAGACATAATGCACATTTTTTAATCCTCTCCGCATCAATTCACGAAGTTGAGCATAATTTCTTTCTTTTAAGAAGGCACCTTATTCCACAAGCTTCTGCTACAGGTACTCTCATGGATTTTTCTCCTACGTCTTAAGCCACTCGTCCTCAGCCGTCCTCTCCTATCAGATTTCTAAATGTTAGATTTCAGCTTTATCCCACACCCTCTTCTCACCCCTCACTCTAGATGAGATCACTGAACACCACCCATATTCAAATATCTCTTGAATTTCTATGTCCAGTCAAGTTCTCTCATCTATCCAGGACTATCCAACTCCCCACGTGCCGTCTCCATTGGATGGTCTCATAGGTATTGCAAATATGTTCAAAACTGCACTTCTCAAACTCCGTTTCCCCTGCAATGTCAGAATCTGACCTTTGGTTAACTTGCTAGCTCTGTTCCCCTGGTAACCTGATCAGAGCAAAATGTCAACCATATTTTTAGGTAAAATATGCTTATGATAAAATGACCTTGGATTTCTAAACTGAATCTTGAATGAGAGCACTGCCATACACTGGATATAGTCATCATAGCTTTGGGCTTTCCTAATATGGTGACTCTTGTAACTGGACATGTCCTTTGCAGAAATATGACAGTGACTTGCCTGGGCTAAATGGCTTGCTGAAGAACGAGCCTGAAACCACATGTGACCCTGAGGTTCTCTAAGGCTGCTTGATGCAGTGTTAATATTGTTAGTTTCTTAGGGCTGTGGTAAAACAGAGTTATTGATTGTGAGGCATGTGCTTCTTCAGTGGATTTGAAACCTAAATTAAAATCAACTCTGTTAATGTAAAACGGAAATATGGACAGAATTTATTACAGCCCAATTTCTAGAGTTGTCCCGAGATAGGAACGGGAGGCTGACGTGTTGGTGTGGAACCCACTTGGGTTCTGACCATAACACTGAATTTGTCTGCTGCTGCTGATTTGGGAGCAGAGTAAGCCACTTTATCATTCCCTCTTCTGAGCAATGCTGTGGCTGACATTACCATCCTTTCCTTTCTTGATGGTCTTATCACTTAATCATTTGAAAGATGATCAGACACCTCTGAAATACTGTAAAAATAAAGCTAAAGTGTAGGTTAACAAGTGAGGCAGTGATGAAAAAATGTTTCTGTAACCCAGTATCTTAGAAAGAAAGAAACAAGAAAGAAAGAAAGAGAGAAAGGAAGAAACCCATCACAATTTTGCAGCATACTTTATAGAGGAGAGAAAACTAAATTCTCAAGTGTGCATGAAACCAATTGCAGTGACTTAGAGGAGAGTCATTATTTCAAGAAAACTGCATTATTCCTCCTCCTCTCCTCTTTTACAGAATTTAAGAGGTAGGAGGGACAATTTCCTGCTCTTTTGTAGGATACCAGAAAAAAAAAAAAGGAAATTATTTCAGTTATGCGTTACACTGTTCTTGTAGGCTTCTCTAGCTTAGAATCCTATTGCCTTCATTCTTAATGCATAACACACTAAGGTACCCCTTTTGGTTTTATCTGTTGAATCAATGTAGGGATTATATAGATAAGTCTGTTCCAATATTTACAAGAAATGTTTGCTTTAGTTTATTTATAAATAAAACAATATAATACCAAACTGTATTATATAATTTGATTATCCAATTCAGTTTTTAGATATAATCCAGATAATTTTTGGTCCTTTCAGAAAATAACAAACCAACTGTTAGAAGACAAAAATGTGACACTACCGAGAATGCATTTGCTGATAAAATATTTTAAAAATCACCTTATACTCAATTTAGTAGCCAGACTTATTATAATCCCTTTGATCACAGACAAAATATCGAGGCAACAACAATACTTGCACCAAGAATAAAAACCTGACAATTCCAAAACAATCAAAGAATAGTTTCAATAACTTTACACATTCATAATAAGACTTTTAAATAACTTGCAGAATGCAGACTGTAAGCCACTTGTTCATGATAACACATGAAATCGAATTATCAAAGATTTCAAATGAAATTTCGTTTTATAAATACATTTTAAAAATCTATCCTAAATAAAGCAATGAATCTTTCTTTTTTAAAAAATTTTATTTTATTATGTTATGTTAGTCACCATACAATACATCATCAGTTTTTGATGTAGTGAGCCACGATTCATTGTTTTCATATAACACCCAGTGCTCCATGCAGTACGTGCCCTCCTTAATACCCATTACCGGGCTAACCCGTCCCCTTACCCCCTCCCTTCTAAAACCCTCAGTTTGTTTCTCAGAGTCCATAGTCTCTCATGGTTCATCTCTCCCTTCGATTTCCCCCCCTTCATTTTTCCCTTCTTTCTCCTAATGTCCTCCATGCTATTCCTGCAGGAATCTTTCAATTCTTGCAGGGTAAAGAGGACTCACTAGGTAAAACACATTTAATGTCTCAATTCCCCATAGTACAATGGCACAAAAGTAGAAGCATACATAAACCGTCTGATTCCTTTCAGTGTTCCAGGCACTCTGCTCTAAATGTTGATGAGCTGCAAGAAAGCCTGGAGTTTCCATGCTGGGATTATGTTATGTTCCAATGTTTCTTCAACTTAAAGAAAAAAAAAAGTAAATCTGACGAATCCCATGTCTTAGTCCATTAGAGCTGCTATACCAAAATTATAGACAAGGTGGTTTATGAACAGCAGAAATTTATTTCTCACTGTTCTAGAGGTTGAGAAGTCCAAGACTAAGGTGTTGGCAGATTTTGTGTCTGGTGAGAGCCTGCTCCCTGATTCATAGATTGTTATTTATTTTTTTAGTGTCTTCACATGCAGCATGGGAAGGGAGCTCTCTTTTATAAGATCACTGAGCCCATTCATGAGGGTTCTAGCCTCATGACCTAACACCTCCCAAAGCCCCACCTCTAAAGTCCATCACATTGGAGATTAGCTTTCAACATACGAATTTTGGGAGTACATATTCGGTTTATAGCAGCACATACTCTAACAGAAGATGAGGAACACATATGTATTACCTGTGCACCTCTATATAGCCACATTCTGAATGATTTAAGTACAGTTCAGCGGGAGCTTAAGTGCAGTGTATTAAAATTCAGGGAACTAGCAGTGCGGTCACCACTGTGGTAGGCATTGGTATCCTGAAATGAAAATTCCCTGTCTCTGAAAGGCTTACAATGTAGGTGGGGAAAGAAAGCACCCATAAAAGCACCTTTTAGAAGACACCGGGAATTATTATATTATATTTTACATACACATCTCTTTCTTGGAATACATAGCTTAGTTAACTCCTTTAAATTGGAGTTCCTTTCTCTCTGCACTATATAGTTAAGGCTTTGTTGCATATGACCTTGACCTGGGATTGATTCTGAAAGCTATACTTTGACCTCCATCATTAGTTCCCTGGCAAGATCTGTATTTACATATCTAATCATTTCTCCTTCCCTTCTCCTCCGTGACACCTTAGCCCACACAGAATAGACGCTCAGTCAATACTTGTCACTCGCCTGATTGTATGCTTGATGGAGGTAAGCCTTAAGTTGGGCACAAAAGAAGTTGGTAGGGAGAGGTCAGTATCTGACCGGTAGTTGAGAGTGGCGATATTGGCAGAGAACATAATGGAAGATGGAGAAATTGTAGGGAGGTGTCTGATGGAATGGAGTGGGATGTGTTAGGAAGCAGTAAGAGATAAGGCCCTCTAACCAGTTGGCAGTCTCGAAGCCAGGACTATGAAATCTTGTTATTGACTTTACAAACATGGTATTTTAGGAATATTAACTTGACATTGGTGTGCTAAAGGGACTTATGTAGTGTGATGCTAGTTGGACATGTCCCATTCATTCATGTGAATATACCATTCTTTCAAAATTAGTGAGATTAAGCTGGATTTGTAGTATGTATTCATTGCAGTGTTATTTATTTATTTATTTTTGTCTCAGGTTGTGTTGACTGATTTCTCACCTCCATTTATAGTAATGGAATCTAATTGAAGGGCTTTTAAGCAAGCAACTCTGCCACACTGATGTGGGTGATTTGTTATAGCATTTCTGAAATCCTGAAGACTATTTTTTCCTTTTATCTAGTCTGAATGCCATTTACATTTGGAAGAATCAAGACTTGAAATCCTCCTAACCTCTTCAAACATGAAAGTGGCTGTGAACATATTTTTGTTATTTGTCTTCTTAAGCCATATTTTTCTCTACAGCCTTGAACCTAAGTGAGGAGACTTAGAAAGATAAGAGAATATTTAATCAATAACTTTACTGTTCTTTTATTTAGTCATTTGAAAGAGTACTTGGCATTTAAAGGAAATACTTTTCTTTGAAAAAATAGGTAAGAAAGAAAAAACTCAAGCAATACTCTGTGGAAATGTCTAAGTAAAAGATGCTTTTCATAAGGAAGTTATAGGAACAGACAATCTGAAAAAATATAAATATGTCTTTTTTATTTGAAAACGTGCAGCTAAAATGTAGCATGGGTTGCATGTGTGTGCCTAACCACCCTGGGTTTCTGTATAAATTATTTTTACCTTCGGATAAGGGATTTTCCTGTTAAATGTGTGTGTAGCTCTTGAAATAAATGCAATTTATGCAGGTGCCTTTGAAAGTTTTCCTCTGGACCCTTGTTTTTTACTTCAGCCCATTCTTCCTGTTTTAGCTTTCTCTTGCTTCACAGCCTAAAGACAAGCATTCGGATTTCCAGGAGAATTCAGCATACTGTGAAATGACCCGACCCTCCACCCTGGCCTCTTGCTTTAAATCCAGTTTTGTCCACCACTGGATCCCAGCACTCAGCTCAGTGCCTGGCACAGGATTGGCACTCAAACACTTATTGAATGAAAATTATTAAAGTTCCTTTTATTTGCCCCAACTTGCCTCATCACTGATAAACTTCTGCTCTTTTTTAAAAAAAGATTTTATTTGTTTATTTGCGAGAGAGAGGGATAACAAGAGAGAGCACAAGTGGGGGTGGGGGGAGGAGGCAGGGAGAAGCAGGCTCCCCACTGAGCAGGGAACCTGACATGGGGCTCGATTCCAGGACCCTGGGATCATGACCTGAGCTGAAGGCAGATGCTTAACTGACTGAGCCACCCAGGCACCCCGATAAACTTCTGTACTTCAAGGTAGATGACTATAATTTCTTATTCATCCTGGTCACATTTCTTTTTCCCTCTTACTCTGCAGAATTATTTTTGCATTACTTCTGGTTTTATTTTCAACGTTTTGGTTTCAATGTCTAACCTTTCATTTCCACTGGGGATTCCCAGGCTATTCACTATGTCCTTTATTCCTTCTATATTCAGTTCTTTAAATATTGAATCCCTAAAGCTTCATCCAGTTGGGTCATATCTAAATCTGTTTTCTAAAATAGTGCACTGACCACCCTCTACCCTTTCATCTCTGATCTGATTAATTTTTTAAGGATTGAAGTATAATTGGCATATAACATATTAGTTTCAAGTGTATAACATAATGATTCGATCTTGTATTTATTTGACCTGGCCAGCCTTTACCACCATGGATTTTATCTAGAATGGGGAAAGAGAGGAGGAAAAGCAACTGATGGCTGGTGGTTAAACATTGTTCCAGTGACAACACACATTTGTTGTCTCCCTTTAAAAGCTGTCGTGTTTCAAAAGTATTGTATATAATGATGGTTGATGTTCCCCTAGATTAAAGTTGCTGCCTCTATTGGTTCTTTCCACTCATATATACACAGTTTTTCTTTGTAACCATCCACAAACAGCATTATATTTCTCTGATTTATAAACTGTTTTCTTTCTTGGAACTATAGAACATCATTTTTGGGGAGGGTGAGCTGAAACACAATGGTCTACAGAGATGGGGAAGGCCCCGTCTTTTTGCAGTTCCTTGAAGAAACATGGCAAAGTCAGGGAAATATGATACTGGTCTCAAAAATACCAGGGACCAGCTGAATGACCCTGGGCAATTCAGCAGCTTATACCCCCCTGGGGAAAAGTGACTGAGACACAAATTTTCTACACATGAACTTATTCTCATGTCTAAGGATTGGAGGCTGGCTGTTACACAACCGTGTGCAGAGAAAACATCTGTGTTCCACTGAGAAAATATATTTAGTACCTAGCACATGCCTGGAGCTATACTAGCCTCTTTATAAAAACATAAGTCATTCATCTATTTCTCAAGACAACCCTGTAAGATATTTATTAACTCCATTTTACAGAGGAGGCAAAGGTTTTATTAAGAAAGTTAAAAACATTTTGCCCGAGATGAATAGTCCTAATGAATCATTGGACTAGGATTTGTACCCACATTTGTCTATATTTATGCCATACAGCAAGCAAAACAAAGCAGACAAACTCCATGTGAGTGGCTAAATGAGGGAACATACCTATGAAGAATACAGATCTCTAGGAAACCAGTTCCCATGGGGTAGGAGAAAGAAGATAGAAAATAGTGGGCATAATAGCAAAACATTCAGCCAAGAGTCTGTGACACTTGTATCCGTTCTTTGGTATAAGAATATTGATAGACTCTTTGGCAGGAAAGGGAAGGTTGCAGGGCTTTTAGACCAAAGTCAGCTGTGGGAGCCTCAGAAATGTGTTGCTTTAAGTGTAAATGCTTTTAAATTTCTGGTATTTGCTGGGAGTGCCAACATTCCTCAAGGAAATAATTTGGCATCGTTTAAATAAATGTCTCTGCTCACACCGATCTTGAAGTAGACTACGTAGAGATGCCTGTGAAGAGGGCAGCCCTAGGGTGTATCACTGCCTCGTGTGTCTGCTCTCGAGATTTTTCACCTGGAGGTCGGATTTGACACTATCTTTGTTGTTGTTAGTTTTTCCTCTGTAATCTGTGGCATTGTCTCCTTATCAAGAGCTACATAGGTCTCTTGGACTGAGTTTCACCTGCCCTGGGAGATCACGATCTACTCATTTCAGGTCCCGCCATGAATGAAAATCTTATAGCCTCTATTTATAAAGTTTAGACCTCTCAAACATGCCTTATAAATTTGGTGAAATTCTTACCAGCTTCTTTTTATGAGTGTATATTTTTCTCAGATAATTTCCCCTTTATTTTTCTTTAATATTTAGTAACGTTCCATACTTGTGAAAGTCTTATGGTATAGTAAGAAAGAGAACCAAGGGAAGCCTTGTCCAAACTCTGACAAGCGATTTAACAAGAGAATGCCAACAGAATTTGGGAGAAGAGAATACCATGGGAAGGGCAAAGTTGGAAGACCAAATCAGGGCAGCTCAGTCTGCTTTCCCCATCAGACTCCTTCAGACACCAGTACATTGGACATTGGTTTTACTTCAATAAGGAGTATGATCCCCATGAGAAGAAAGAAAAAAAACTAGGCCGATAGGACAGCCATCGAAACATCACTGTTTCTCAACATAGCCACAAAATTGTCCTCATCTGAGAGTTGGGTAAATATTCCACTTCGCATGTCAGGCAGGCCTTGGGAAGCCTCTACACCAACAAGAAAATGATATTTTATCTTACTGTTCAGTGAATCAGTTGATTATATTATTTAAAGAAAATTGCTAGCTGACAGCTCTAGAATAAAGTAATAAATGTGAAAAAAGAAAGAACCCCAGGGAGAGTCAGTTCTTAGGGCACAGCCTCCCTCCAGTGTCTTTCATTCAGTGAGTTCATCTGGTCCTTTTCTGATAACAAGGATTAGGAGTTGATGCCTGATGGAAAATAAAAGGAGCCCAGCTCTACCTGACAAAATAATCACTCTGTTCCTCTTCTGAGGTGTTTTTCCAATGTTCATGGCAAAGCAGTGCTTCTTCGTCTCTGCATAAATGTTTGGGGCACAACACCTTTGTTATCACAGTGGTCTATACCCATCTTTTGGGCTAGACTTTGACTTTGTTGACACTGGGGACAGTTACATGCTCACTTGTATAATAATAGGCACATAAATGTCTATCAAATTGAATTGTAAGTATAATCATACCATTTTCCTCCTCAAGCAGAGATCTTTTATAGCATTTCCCAGTGATCATCATACAGCAAATATTCTATACATTTCTTCTGGCATAAAATTCACTGGCTTACACGGTATTCTGTATGTGTACTCAGGAGTCAAAAAATAACAAAACAAATTTAGATGTGCACTTCTTTTCAAAATAAAAATAAATTTAAAAAAAAAAAAGATGTCTTAGGATACCTTGAAGTATTTGGAAGCTTTGAGGCTTCGGTATCTTATGAAGAGTCTGCCCTAGAGTAACATGTACCAAAAGAACATTATTTTCCCCGATTCCACTTATTTCATCTGAAGCTTACACCAGAAGAATATTCTCCTGACCCAGAGACCTTCTCCAAGCTAGAAATGAGGACACAAAATTGCATTCCAGGGTCATACTAATTTGGTATAGAGACAGCAGGAGGCTCCCCTCCAGTTTTGCTAATCGGCTTCCTATTCTTCCTCCATGTTTCTGCTTCTGTCCTTCCGAGGATAGGTGGGTCTGTGCTGAAAACTATCCCCTTCTTTACCTCCTTTCTATTTGCCTCTCTTCTCTCTATCCATCTGGGGAAACCTTTGAATGGAGAGGAGGGAATGAGCGGATGCCACCCTTCGTTCTCTACATTCCTCACAGAGAAGGATCTGTATGCACACATTGGAGGCAGCCCAAGGATTCAGGAGACCTGCATTTAGAAAATGTGCCACTGATAAACAACTTATAGTCTATAGACATTTTCATCTCCCTTTAACAAGGAAAGCATTCTTGGAAGATGAGAGTTAAATGGGAAGACCGTAAATTTTCCTCTTTTTGCATGGGGAGACCTGAAGTCAGGTGTGTCCTTGCAAAAAAAAAATAAATAAATAAATTCAACCTGTTTCTATCAGTGCTGTCAGTCTTGCCAAGTCTATATAAACTGTCAGCAGCTCTCCCGACAGCCCCCTTTCCCAGGAAGTACCCAGAGAACTTCACCTTTAAGTTGCTGAGGAATAGAAGGTTAATTTTTAATTCTCTGTCAGTTGAAACTTGCCAGTTAAAATTTCATTTTCTTTTCTCTTCAAGACCTTTAAAAAATGGGGTATAGAAGCTTGTCTAGAGATAATATAACTACTACCTGGCTTGAAGCTTTTGTACCTAAGATGCTATAAAAGTTAATTTCCTATCAATTACAACTTGCAAGAAAATCCACAGCTTTCCTGCTTTTTTTTTGCATCAGTCTTTTATATGGCATCTACTCAGGCCTATCCTTTATCCCTGTCTTCACCAAGCTCTTCAGCATCCTGATCCTAGGGAAATCAAACTAAAACCAAGGGCAGCTTTGCAGATTAAAGAAAGGATGAAGTTCCATTGGGTAGAATCACTTTTTGTTTGTTTTCAGGGTACCATTTCTGTATGTAAATATTATACGTCAGATGGTCCCAGCAGGAGGAGGCCCTGGTCTCACAGTGAATCCTTCTCATTACTGCACCTTGCATTGGCTTCTTTCTTTCCTGTCTCACTTCCCCACTCTCCTCCTGGTGTTTCTGTGATTACTTCCCAAAGAAACTACTTGAGCTAAAATCTTAGGCTTAGCATCTGCTTTTGGGCAATCCAAACTCAGCTACAAGCAGAGAGAATACATTTTATTCTTTGAAAGTGAAAATGTATGGTGTCATTGATAATAGTAGAAAAATCTGTGTATAATTTAGAAAATTAGAAAGTTATCTTGAAAATAGACTGGGGCCTATGCTCTAAGATTTCTGCTTTGTAATCTCAGCACAATCTTGTTTAGTCACTCTTTTAAAAATCTTTTCCTGAGCTTCGATATAAAAGATATTAATGCAAATTGCTATGAAGATATCAATAAATGTAACATCTTTTCTTATTTATAAGAACATTAGCTTATACATTTGAAGAGATTGGGGAAAACATAAAAAGTTAAAAGATAATAGATAAAATAATATGCAGAATGTCAAGGAGTAAATGTTAAAATGTAACATGAAAATGTAGACAATATATACCAGAGGGATTCAGAGAGAAGGACATGTATATGGAAACTGTCCTGGAAAATACTATGGAAGAAGATCCCTGATGGGCTAAAGGAAGTTTTACAGGTACAGAGAGGAGAAAGTGCATGTGTGTGGTATTCTGGGTCTGTCTCAAATGGAAGATTCTTTAAGAGAAGTGCTGAAGTTAAAAATATGTAGGTACATTATCCCAGTTAAGAAGAGCCTGAATGAGGGTGCCTGGGTAGCTTAGTCAGTTAAGCATCTGCCTTCAGCTCAGGTCATGATCCCAGGCTCCTGGGGTCGAGCCCCACATCGGGTTCCCTGCTCAGTGGGGAGTCTGCTTCTCTCTTTCCCTCTGCCCCTCCCGCTGCTCATGCACATAAGCTCTCTCTCTCTCTCTCAAATAAATAAATAAATAAATAAATAAATAAATAAATAAATAAATAAAATCTTAAAAAGAACCTGATGTGTCTAAGGAGTTTAGAAAGTGAATACAATTTTTCTTTTTCTTTTCTTTTTTTTTTTTTAAAGATTTTATTTATTTATTTGAGAGAGAGAATGAGAGACAGAGAGCACGAGAGGGAAGAGGGTCAGAGGGAGAAGCAGACCCCTTGCTGAGCAGGGAGCCCGATGTGGGACTCAATCCCGGGACGCCAGGATCATGACCTGAGCCGAAGGTAGTCGCCCAACCAACTGAGCCACCCAGGCGCCCTCTTTTTCTTTTTTTTTTAAGATTTTATTTATTTATTTATTTTTAAAGATTTTATTTATTTATTTGACAGAGAGAGAGAGAGAACAAGCAGGTGGAGGGGCAGAGGGAGAGGGAGAAGCAGGCTCCCTGCTGAGCACGGAGTCCGATGCGGGGCTCGATCCCAGGACCCTGAGATCATGACCCGAGCTTAAGGCAGATGCTTAACCATTTGAGCCACCCAGGCACCCCTCTTTTTCTTTTTTTAATAAAGTTTTAACATTTATTCATTTTATCATCTGTTCATTAAACACATACTGAACTGCTCTATTGAAAGGCATACACATTGTTTTGTTACCCAGTGAAAAGAAGATGGGGGAAAAGGATGACTCAGGTGATTTAAGAAGTTAGGAATTTAAAAAATAATTGAGTTTGGTTTTATACAAATTGTGTATTTACTTGGTTATTCACTAACTTTTCCAGAAACATTTAAGGCAGTCCACACTGAACCCATGTACCAGTCCTGTGTGGTTTTTACAACATGAGAGGTCTTCACAAATTTATCTTGTTCTCTGATTCTGTCCATTTTTTCAGTTACTTTTTGAAAAACTAATTGGCTTCTTTGGAGAAGTGTCTGTTGAGACATGAACAGACACTTCTCCAAAGAAAACATACGAGTAGCTAACAGATGCATGAAAAAATGTTCAACATCATTAGCTATCAGGAAAATTCAAATCAAAACCACATTGAGATACCACCTTACACCAGTTAGAATGGCAAAAATTGACAAGGCAAGAAACAACAAATGTTGGAGAGGTTGTGGAGAAAGGGGAACCCTCTTACACTGTTGGTGGGAATGCAAGTTGGTACAGCCACTTTGGAAAACAGTGTGAAGGTTCCTCAAAAATTTAAAAATAGAGCTACCCTATGACCCAGCAATTGCACTCCTGGGTATTTACACCAAAGACACAGATGTAGTGAAAAGAAGGGCCATATGCACCCCAATGTTCATAGCAGCAATGTCCGCAATAGCCAAACTGTGGAAAGAGCCGAGATGCCCTTCAACAGATGAATGGATAAACAAGATGTGGTCCATATATACAATGGAATATTACTCAGCCATCAGAAAGGATGAATACTGAACTTTTACATCGACATGGATGGAACTGGAGAAGATTATGCTAAGTGAAATAAGTCAAGCAGAGAAAGACAATTATCATATGGTTTCACTTATATGTGGCACAGAAGGAATAGCACGGAGGACATTAGGAGAAGGAAGGGAAAAATGAAGGAAGGGAAATCAGAGGGGGAGACAAACAATGAGAGACTATGGACTATGGGAAATAAACTGAGGGTTTCAGAGGGGAGGGGGGTGGGGAGATGGGTTAGCCCAGTGATGAGTATTAAAGAAGGCACATATTGCATGGTGCACTGGGTGTTATATACAAATAATGAATCATGGATCACTACATCAAAAACTAATGATGTACTGTATGGTGACTAACATAACATAATAAAAAAAAAGAAGGAAAAGAAAACCTAATTGGCACCAATTCTTAAGATATTTTTCAAAGGATTATAGTATTGGCCAGTGGCCAGATTGGGATGTGGGATGCAGGAAGGCTCCAAGTGAAAGTAAATTCGCCCGAAGCTTGGCCCCAGACTTCTGCTCTTCAAGGGCATGTGTCATTTTCATCCTGCTCAGTTTGTTGAAGTCCACAGAGTTCCTGGCTTGGGTCAGCTCTGCAGGCTCTAGGAGTGATGGGAGAAATGGGCTCCAGGAGCCAGTCAAGAGCACCTTGTCAGATGCATTGATTTTACAAAACCTCTGATGCCTGATTTGGAGATCTGGGGAAATACGATCTATAGAGCCTATGTTTCAACATTTATGGAATGTGAAGAGCTATTATGAGGCTTTCGGTTACAGTTGCACTGATGTCTGAGGGTAGGTTTCTCTCTTGCCTCCTCCTTTCTCCCTCATCATTTTTGGCGTGGGAATGATTGGTGGTGTTTGTACTATTATATTGCACGCCAACCGACAATAGCCAGAATGTTTCTGAATCCTCGTTTAATTTATTCACAGCACTGTGTGCAAGCGGATGATGATGGCAAGTTAATGGGCTTTGCCTTAATGAAATAACTGCTTCCCAGGTTTGGAGGTTTACGCTAGTTGTATTTGTCAGCATTACCTAAGTGGATACAAGCAGAAATTGTAGCTTTATGCTGACATATTATAAGGTCCATTTGCAGAGAAAGACAGATGTTATGGCCTCCTGCCACTGCTCTGTTCTTTGAGCCATTTCAAGTTTTATACCCCTTCATCCCTGGCAATTAAATGTAACGTCCCTTGGGGCTCACCTGTGTGGCTTAGATGAAGAGGCTATTCAAGTTGCATTTTCCAAGGAGTTGCATCTTAATTCCAATATGGTGTTATCAAGCAGGGTCTATTACGTGTAGTGGCTCTGTCTGTCTGTCTGTCTCCCCCGTCCCCTTCCCTCCCTCCTTCCCTCTCTTTTAATCCATCAGCATTTAGTATCCTGGAAATAATGAGGCGTAAAAACCAATGCCTCCTCAAGAACAAGAAATTGACAAGAGGCTTGGCCTTAGCTTTTTATATATATTTTGACTTTGTCCTTTTTCTCTCAAATTCTTTTTTCTCCATTCACTTCGATTACTACTGAGTCTTTTTAACCCCGGCTAACAACTACGTCTTTCCCAGTCTGCCTTTCTGGTAACTTTATTAATGCTTAGCAATGAGAAGAAAAGGGCAACAGCTCTATTAACACAACCAAATTGATTCATAATCAGACACGAACCAGGAATGGGTAAGAGTTTTACAAGCACTAAAGGTTAATAGAACCATTCTCCAGCCCATTTTCCAAACCAACCTTCCTGAGGTTTGCTGACCTCCACCCCCAGACATACAGCCATTGCATAAGAGCTTTTGGCAAGGGTGGCATGTAAGTGGAAGTTATTTATGAACATTAATAGCTTTTTCAACTATTGTACAATTATTAAAGCACCCCTCCATGTAGCCCTCGCTAGGTTCAGAATAAAGCAATTATATAATTAATTTAGCATTTATCTGGAAGACTGGGTTCCAAATTAAAAAGCTTGTTCAGTTGAAACTAGCACTGACTCATTTCATGGGGATTTTTACACAGGCTCTATTGTCAGTATGAAACACCCATATGAAGCTCTTTTTTGGAGTTGACTAGTTGAGTCAGATCACAGTCCAATCAATTTCAGAATGAACAGCCAGCTGGATAGAAGCCATACTGTCCATTACTGGTTAATTGCTTTGGTATGAATGTGATTGGCTAATCCATCCTCCAAAGCCAAGTAGACTCTAAAACAGTTTGTATGTTGTAATTCACCAGTAGGGAGGAACTAAACAATGTCACTCCCCCATCAGCCACCCCGTGTATGCTATTCTCTGACTGTTCTGAAGAACAGTTTCACCTTCCTCCCTCCACTCCCCGCCCCAATATAGTTTCTCTTGCATTTTAGTTTTTGGAGATATTATTTCATTGATCTTTTTCTCAAGAAAGACGCTGCCACAGTATCAGAGAGGAACTCGAAGTCTTTCCCCATTGAATTCAAGCCTTGCTTCCTAGTGAGAATCAGTGGCAATATTGCCATATTCTCATTGAAGGAGTTTTAAAGACTTTAATAATCCTTTACCTGCTGTATGACTCGCTTGTTAAGATTCTGTCATGCACTTGAGATGAGATACTAGTTTCCCTTTGACTCACTGGATAACTGTGGCATGATAAGGACCCCCCAATCAGCATAATTCCTGTGTTTGGAGGCAGGATGATCTGATTTATGTGCCCTTCCTTAATAAGAGACCCTGAACACTGGATATAAATAAATTGGTACTTGAAAATAGTCTGTCACCAGGAATTATTCCCCACAGTGCAATAAACCAGCCTTGTTATGAATTCAGTTGGCAGGATCCTAGCGTCACAAATCAAAACTGACCTTACCCCTGTCAACTGTGCTCAGCACATTAATATAAAGAAACCGGTTTCTCTTCAGGGCCATGGATTTAGATTCTCATCAATGGAGAATTTTTTCTGGAGCTATGTCCAGGGAGAGCATGTGACATATTTACATGTTGTTACTAGCTGTCTCTGTGACAAGAGCTTATTGGGTAAACTCTTTCTCTTCCTTTCACTTTAAGACTATGAACCAGTTATTACTCCCTTCTTTCCTGTTTTATTCTTTAAAATAGAATACCCAAATAGTACACAAAAGTACTCTACTAATTCCACTGCCAAAATTAATACCCGTACCAATAACAGACTCTTATAGAGAGCTTACTATATGCTACCATAATCAAAAAACCTACCAGGTGCTAATAAAATAACTTTGGCACAGATTTGCTATGAGTCATTTGTTTGTGTCTGTTTGCTTTGATACACAGACAATTAATGGGCTTCAGCCCACAATACCTATTTAAAATTGAATTGACTATTTGATTATTCATTTTTATTAGTATCATAATCTGCAGTTATGAAACCACTGCTTAAAAGGTGCCCTCTTGTATTAATTCATGTATTATTAACCTTCCAGCATAGTATTGTAGCTTAACTGGTATTATAGGACCCAAGTCATTTGTTTAAGTAATGAGGACCAAATAAGAAGAATTGGGCTTATATTTCAGCAGGAGGAATTTAGCTCAATTATAGGTAAAGAGGCTATTCTTGGCAGACAAAGTTGATGCTACTGCCCAGGTGGAAGATATTTGTGAATGCTCTCTGAGAAGCACTGAATGAGTCCCTGGAACCCCAGCCAAAAATGGGACTACACCTGTTTCTGCTGGTGTCTGAAGTGCTATCGTTAGGATTTCTCCCCTTTGATTCTAACTTTGTCATCCTCAGACAGAAATGTTATAGGATCAGATTCCTAAGAAAGCTTGAGGAGTCCTGGGGACATGTATGATGAAAGCCTAATCAGAGAGAGATACCCTGGGCCCACTAGGGGACTAAAATAGCAGACAAATAACCAAATGGTTGTTATGTGAGAAAGATGGCTGTCATCACTGTTCACTTGGAATTAAGGCCACCAAATTACAGGGTGAAACTAAATACTAGCCTAGAGATGAGTAATAAAACATGAGAAGGAAATATATTCACAGACTGATTTACAATTTTTCCCATTTAAAAGAGTGCCTACAATAACTAGGGGAAAAAAAAAAAGGCAGATTCTAACCTCTTACCAACCAAGTAGCTCAGGAAAAGTACCGAGACAGACCAGGGTTAATAAAACAAAAATGAGAACTAAAGGTTCAGGAGAATATATGTGGATTCTCAGACAAATTTGTTATTTTCCTGTATAGTCACAGGCTGTCCTCGTACTGATACCTGAGTCTGGTTTGTCTGCACTTCGCCCAGCCTGCCCTGAAATATTTGTCAAAAAAGCTAATAATTTTTTTTTATCAGCACCTTTCAAGTTTCCTTAAAGGGAAGACAAGGTTCAGATTTCTTCCCTAAGACTGCTGCCCTACTCAGCAGTCTTGCAGCTCCTCCAGGCTGTGCTTCTTCTAATTAAAATAATTATAATAATAATAATATATTGAACACTTACTAAGTCCCAGGTCCTATAATGACTGATTTTATCTATCTATCTATCTATCATCTATTATCTAAATTACTGGACAAATATTAATATGTGAGGATTCCCTCGATCTCCTCCTACTCAGAATAAGGAGAATTCTGTCTTTGCTGACTTCATTTTTGTGACTTGTGCAGGTTGGAGCAAAGGGAAGGACTAAAACCAGCCATGGCACGTTGAGTCACACTGGAAGATAGAGAAGAAGGGAAAGCAAGACAAGAGGGGTCTTTGAAGGGTTTGTGTGAGGGCAGGGGATCTAGGTACAGCTAAGAAGCTAAGGCAAGAGGCCTGTGGAGTTTTCTCCTGTGTGCTGTGTTGGAAGTCCTCTTTGGCCTTGTTTCACCACTACAACACATTTTTTTAAGCTTGCTTAGTTTCCTTATTTTTGGTTGTTGGAAAAGTGCTATTTCTCAATGGTACTGTGTGCTCAGGCAAAGCATAAAGCAGCTCAACGGTGCATTACATACAGCTTACACATTCATTAGCTTATTTATTCCTCTTAATCTTCACAATGTGGACTTTTATTTCTCTTCCATTTTACAGATGAGAAAACTATGGCTTAGAAACATGGTGATGTGGGCAGGTTGGCAGAAGCTTAGTCCTCAGGTACATTATGACTTTAATGTGCGTCAGCGTACGTAAAGGGTTGGGAGGCACCGACAGAACAGAATGTGCTAGGGAACTTTGTCAGCACTGGAAAGTATCAGTGAACATGGAAGGCTGTAGAATATTGTCACCTAAGTCACACAGCGGGCCTACTTTGTGCATCCACTTCCCCTGAGCTAACACCTGTCTGAGTTCTTTATTCATTATTTCATACGGATTTAGAAGGGAAATTCACTATTATGCTGGCCTATGGGAAGTTTGCTCTTTGTAATAGTATGAGATTCTTAAAATTGCAATATGATTATCTAAATAAGACTCTGGTATCCTTTGCTGTTCTGCATAATGCTCTTTAATGGACATCAACAATGGAGTTGACTTGGGGAAGAATCTATAATGGTCTGTTACTCAAAATCTAAATTTCGTTTTCACAAATACAGTATGAGTGTTTAAAAAGAATAATTTAAAGCCAGACACTGAGAGCTCCACAAAAATTAGGACTCATGTAGACTCATATAGATTTAAACAACTTTTTTAGATTTTAAAGGTGGTCAAAGCAAGCATCTGAGTCTTCTGTGTGAAGACACTTCTGGTTTTTACATTTATAGAATAGACCACATACATATTTCATTTTATAGGCAGGGAGCTTGAAACACAAGGAGGTGAGATCATCTCTCATGTTCATTTGGCAGAACTGAGGCTATCCCTAAGGCTTGGCCATGACTTCTCCTACAGGTGATACATGGGACATGCAGAGAGACAAAAGAATTAAGAAACTACCTTCAAAGTGTATGCTGAGGTCTAGTTTGTGTAAATGTGCACCATACATGGTGATGCCTGTGGAAAATGGGGATGTCCTGGGAGAATGCTTAGGGAAGCTATCTCAGATGAGGAACTTCTCCTGGCCATAGGAAGAGAAACTGGCTTTCCATGAGAATTCAGAGAAGGGTGAAAATTAGGGTAGAACTGACGGGTTCTGATGCATTTGTACTTCTCCTTGTGAGAAGTAGTGATCTTGCAAATAGTGGCAGAGTTGCCTTGTCTCGGCTAGAATCGCCTCACATTTAATGACTGGTGCCATTGACGTTGCATGAATGAGTTTTCTAAATCAGGTCTCATCGCTGTCTTGGCTATCACTAGGACTGTCTCTGTTTTTGTCTCTGCATCTCCCTGTATACTGCCTGATCTTATGTTTTCCTGTGAAGGAAACCACAGTGGGCAGAAGGAACGTGAAGCGAGGGCCTGGGTGTGGGGTGTTGGGATGACCATATACGCACAAATACTGACCAGATGCTCAACCCTATGTGCAGGGATAGTGGACCTGAGAGCATTCCAGAGGGAAGAGACAGGGAACAGGTATACCGGGTCCTCATCCAGGCTCAGGACCCACCCAGATGACACTGCTAGACCCAGCTGATTCCAGACACCAGAGGGGCCTTAAACATGTAGAGGAAGGCACTCCAAAGTGCAGGGTACCCTGAGGCACATGGCCTGGGACAGTGGCCTTGCTTGCTCAGGACTATTGGCTTTTTCCTCTTAAACTCAGCAAGTTTGGACCCATAACTTCTAGGTTTGTCTCTTCCCAGCCTCCCTAAAAGGGGAGAATCCCTCCTTCTCAGCTTCAGTTCCTTTTTTTTTTTTTAAGATTTTATTTATTTATTTATTTATTTATTTATTTATTTATTTATTTATTTATTTATGTGACAGAGAGCGAGAGAGAGAGCACAAGCAGGGGGAGCAGCAGGCAGAGGGAGAGGGAGAAGCAGGTTTCCTGCCGAGCGGGGAGCCTGATGCGGGGCTCGATCCCAGGACCCTGGGATCATGACCTGAGCCGAAGGCAGACACTTAACAACTGAGCCACCCAGGCACCCCTCAGCTTCAGTTCTAAAATTTCTAGGGAATGCCCTTTCTGCCTTAGGATAGGTCACATGTTTACTTCTTGGAATAATCAAAGTGGTCAGAGGGTGAAGTATTCTTTGGCCCAGGTTGAGTCCTCTTATTCACCTGTGAAAATTGTCAGGGAGAGAAGTACCATGATTACCATGAAGTATGAACAGATTCCCAAAATTAAGAGAGTGATGTTACTAGAAAATGTGTCCAAATTGAAATCAGAATCATAACAGCTAACACCTATAGAACATTTATTATATGTCACTCTATGTACTTATATATATTAACTAATAGAATCATTATAACTCTCTATAAGGTAAATGTTACTTCCTCTATGTAATGGATTAGAAAGCTGAGATATTACATAATTTGCTCACGGCCACATAGCTAATAAGTGGTGGAGCTAGGATCTGAACCCAGGTGGTCTGGCTCCTGCATCCATGGACCTAATCACTATATTCCACTGCTCTTTATAAATGGCCATCATATAAGCCAAGCCCATGGCCCACCTGTCTATGAATCCTTTCCCTCCTACCCTTGCCCCAGTTGACTTATTCCTTTCCACTCCTTGAAAGTCATAGTCACTTCTATCCAATTTAATACTAGTTACTATTGTTTTTCACTATTTATTCTCTAAATTCTCCCTGCCCACCTAGCCTGAGCAAATGTATAAAAAGAGGCAAAGTTATATGGTTCTTTTGTGTCTCTGCAGAACCTAGTACTTAAAAAGGGACTAATATACAACTTAATGGAATCTTGAGATACTGGAAGTTTTAGAAATTAGGTTTGGGGCGCCTGGGTGTTTCAGTCGTTCAAGCATCTGACTCTTGATTTCAACTCAGGCCCTGATCTCAGTGTCCTGAGATCGCTCTGCACTGAGTGGGGAGTCTGCTTCTCTCCCTCTCCCTTTGCCCCTCCCAGGCTTGCACACGCATACATTTACACATGTGTGTGCATGCACACACACTATCTCTCTCTCAGATAGATAAATAAATCTTTAAAAAAAAAGAAATTAGGTTTAAACATATGGGAGATTATCAATTTAGGAGTAAGTTTCATTGCATAAAACAGATAAGGAAATTCAAATAATACTAGCTTAAACAAGATTTTTTTTTTCTTTTTGCCTGAAGGAAGCTTGGAGGGAGTTAGTACAAGGCTGAAATGGGAGTTTTATGACATCTTCAGGGACCCAGGTTCCTACCTTTGTGCTCTGCCATTCTTAGTACTCAGTGTCCATCCTTAAGGCCACTTCGGGGTCAGATATTATATCTGCATTTCAGACAGCAGAGAAGAGGAAGGGCACTCCTCAGTAGGAACACTTCTTTTAAGGAGACTTCCTGAAGGTTTCAAATAATACTTTAGTTTACGTTTCACTGGATGGAACTCTTCATAAGGCTACTCCTAGCTGCAAGGGTGGGTGGGAAATGTAGTCTTTAATTTAGCCTATCAATGTGCCCACTTAAAAATCAAGGTTCTCCTAATAAATTGGAAGGGGAGAATGGATGTTAGATAGGCAACTAATAAGTTTTGCCACAAGAAGAATGAAAATAATCTTCTATCAGTTTCTTCTCAGCTACATTTTATTTTTTATGAAAAGATTTTCCATTCATGACACATGCAAGAAATTAAAATGTGTTCTGGGGAGCTCCTGGGAGGTGCATGGACACATGCAGAGTAGCCTGGTCCCCTTTCTATGGACACAGGTATCTGGAAATATCCCTGTGCGTCACTGCCAATAACTATTGGTGCTGTTTTTGTTCGCTTAGATTGTTAAAGATGAGGGTTTACTTGCATTCAAACAAGCAGAAAGTCTTGCAAGTTACCTAGATAAATGTACTTTTACAGTTATAGGAATGAACACATATAAAACTTTGCTTTCTTTGGCTCTTTTCCAAAGAGAAAAACATTTGGCTGACCACTTAGATTTTTTTTTTTTTTTTTTTTTGGTGCTCTGATTTTCATTGGTATAAATAGCTTGTAAAGTTGCTTTTCTAATCAGAAGTTCAATATTAATTAATAATTTCCAAAGGCCCCTCCCCAAGTTAACAACCTTGGATATTTCTTTTTTTTATTTTTTATTTTTTAAGATTTTTATTTATTCATGAGAGACAGAGAGAGAAAGAGAGAGAGAGAAGCAGAGGCAGAGGCAGAGGGAGAAACAGCCTCCCCGCTGAGCAGGAGCCTGATACGGGACTCGATCCCAGGACCCCGGGATC
The DNA here is from genome assembly GCF_002201575.2 of Neomonachus schauinslandi. Taxonomy (NCBI): domain Eukaryota; kingdom Metazoa; phylum Chordata; class Mammalia; order Carnivora; family Phocidae; genus Neomonachus; species Neomonachus schauinslandi. The sequence continues at coordinate 118,518,707 of NC_058409.1, forward strand.
ATGACCTGAGCTGAAGGCAGACGCTTAACCATCTGAGCCACTCAGGCGCCCACAACCTTGGATATTTCTAATGGGGAGACCTGCACGTGTGTTTGCATGCTGCTCTTCTTGCCTTGTGTATTCATTAAGGTAATGATTAAGCTGCCAAAATAAGAAGCCCAACAATATTTTGACTTTAAAAGTGAGGACTTTTAATTTCCCTCTCATGTAAAATTCTGATGTGAGTGTTCTTTTTTTTTTTTAATTTTTTTAAAAGATTTTATTTATTTATTTGAGAGAGAGAGCACATGAGAGGGGGGAGGGTCAGAGGGAGAAGCACACTCCCTGCTGAGCAGGGAGCCCGATGCGGGACTCGATCCCAGGACTCCAGGATCATGACCTGAGCCGAAGGCAGTCGCTTAACCAACTGAGCCACCCAGGCGCCCCCTGATGTGAGTGTTCTAAGTTGGCAGCAGCTTTGCTCCCTACAGTCATTCAAGGATTCAGTCATCATTTGTCTAGTGATCACCTTCCTAGGCAACCTAAGGCAGAACAAACCAAAGCCCAGGGCTAGGGTTTTCTTTCCAACCATTACTTTTCTCACATTCTGTTGATAAGCATTACCCATGGCTACAAAAGGAGCTGGGACATGTCTTCTAGCCTTGTGTCCAAGAAGAAAAAACTAGACTTGAGTGAATGGCTAGCAGTATTTATCTCACACTGATGGACAGTAGTTAGTCTCCCTTCTTTCACATCACTCTTCACATCATAATCCAGTCTTGCCCAATACCAAAGAAGTCTTTTGAAAAAAATAAATTAGGTCATACGGTTCTTCTGATCCAGTGTCTCCGATGGCTGCCCCTAATATCTGAATAAAGTCCAAACTTTCTGCCGCTATCTATCGGACAGGGCATCATCTGGCTTCTGGCTCTTCTTCACCCCACCCACTCCATTCTTGCATGGTTTGGGTTCTACCACATTGGCTTCTTTCTATTTTTTTGACCTCACCCAGCCCCTTTTAGCTTTAAAGCTCATGAATTTGCTGTGTCATGGATCTGGACCAGAGTACCTTGAGATGATCACATTGCTCTTTCTTTTCATGATTTCACTTTCTCCTTAACTGTCACCTCTGCAAGAAGGCCTTCCCCAACCACCTCCCACTGCTACCAGTTACTTTCATGAGACTCTGTCATTATAGTCTTCTTCAATACTTCACATTTTCTGAAATTGCCTTTTTAAAAATCCATTTACTTATTTGTCATGTTTGTTTATTTGCTGTGTGTTTACCACCACTTGGAATGAAAGTTTATTGTGGTCAGAGCCTCTGTCTGAATGGCCCATAAGCCCTTTCCAATGGGCCTGATGTCTCAGTAGTTCATATTTCTATTAGTTTCATGTATGTTGCCTTGTTCACTGTATTTAGATTATAAGCTCCACAAAGACAGAGGTGATGTCTTCTAATTTAATTATATATTTAAATTTCCAGTAGGGTGAGTTTATTAAATGAAAGATAAAAGGGAAAAATATAAGTTTTTAAAGAGAAAATGGCCCAAGGGGATAACATTTCAATCAGAGGATCACATTTTACACCACTTTCCTTTTTAACCTCATGAAATTCTGGTGACAAAGCTTGTCCCTATGATGCTTAAGTAAAAGAGCTTTCAGAAAGAATTAAGGGGCACCAGAGTGGCTCATTTGGTTAAGCGTCTGCCTTTGGCTCAGGTCATGATCCCAGGGTGCTAGAACCAAGCCCTGTGTTGGGCTTCCTGCTCAGTGGAGAGTCTGTTTCTCCCTCTCCCTCTGTGCTCTCTTTGTCTCTCAAGTAAATAAATAAAATCTTTTTTTTAAAAAAAGAAAGAATTAAGGTGACACTTCCTGTGAAATTCATACCTTTTCCTTGATTATACATACAAATATCCCAAAGTATAGAATTCACACAATAAAAAATAACTGAACTTTAGTCAACATAGACAGATGCATATAATAAATATCTATCTTCATAGAAATGATGACAACATTGTACACTTGTGGAATTGAGGAGATACCCAGATTATTATTTATCATTATTTATTATTATTATTTAGGCAATATAGATATATTATTTTGGTTTTCAATACTTTAAGTTTGGTTTTTAAAAATCTCTTCTGAAGTAGGTTTGTATCTTTTGTCCACTGTAGCTCACAGCAATGTGCAGGAATTTTCTGCTTTTGCAAGCTCTGGATTTAGCCCTCTACACCTTCTTTCTGTGCACCTGCTGAATAATATTGAATTGAATTGAATTGAAAGATGTAATGTCTGCTTGTCATAGTAGTTAGTAGATGGTCACAACCTTAGACCATCAGAATTTCTTAGTAGAAAATCTGCTGATACTATTGCAAAGAGATGCCTAATAAGAACTTTTCAAGTAATTCAGCAATAGTAACAGCTAATATTTATTGAACATATTAAGTAGAAGACTATGAATTTGTGTGTAATTTAACTATTTAACCAAGTCTCTGGTTGGAGATGAGTCAACCAAGGGTTAGAAACATTAAGTCACTTGCAAATGATCACACTGCTGCTAAGAGATGAAGCCAGGATTCGAACCCAACTCAGTGTTATAATAGATCCCATTCTTTTAAACAATGCTAAATTGTCTTGTATTAGTAGGCATTTACAGGGATGGTGCTCAGATATCTTAGAAAATGTTATATTAGGTAACTGCCAATGTAGTTTTCAGGGTTGACATTTATGAGTCTAACCAGTTGTAATATCCAAATTATGTATCAGGCATTCAGTCAGAATGGATATTGAACTAATCTAATGCGTGCCAGCACGTCTTACCTGATTCATGCCTCCTGAATATCATTCCTGTTCCAGCTACTCTTTCAATATTTGCCCCTTCCTCAGAGAATACACCAAGAACCTCTCACCCCCAAGCAATGTGTCAGGATTGATTGGCATCCGCAGGGTGGACCAAGCTGTCAGGGGCAAGGATGCCATCCAGAAGGTAGTATAGAATGACTTCAAAGTTCCTACAGAGTATGATGCAAATGATGCTTCCTGTTTCTTCATGGTAGAGAGTCTCCTTTCTCTGCTAAATTCCGAATAAGAACCTCTGTTCCTTTAACTTGTCTCCATAAATATTATTTTCCAAAATTTGCCCAGTGTTTTTAAACTTATTTTGCAACAGAACCATTATGTTTACCAAAAGAATACCTATTACCTTTGCTCTGAATTAGTGCTTGGGAAGTGCTATGTAATCTGCAAGTGTCTTCCCTTCCTGTACATGAACAACACTTCTCCCCCCACCTCCACCCCACCCCCACCCCACCCCCTGCCCTGCCTCAGTTACATATGAGGAAATTCAGATTCAGAGAGGCTTGGTTACTTTTCTAAGATTTCTTAGGCAGAAGATGAGACTCCTGAGTTTTCAGAATCTTTAGCATTTAGCCCAGTGCACTTTCCACCACATCCCCCTGCTTGCACACCACAGCTGCCCAGCGTCCATGTGAGCAGCACCCAATGAACCACAACCGTCAGATGATAAAACCAGACACTAATTGTGAGTGTTGATGGCAGGTTGACATTTTTTCCATACTCTGGCTTCTCTAAAGATGTTGGTCAGAAGGTTACTAGTAATAGTCAAAACTTGGAAAATAATATCCATCAACATGGGACTAGTTATATAAATTCTGGTGCAACCATATAGTGGCATGCACTGTCTTCACAGAAATGATGACAGCATTGTTGAAGAGATGCCCAGAGCATATCAAAAAGGGATAAAGGCAGGTTACAAAATAATATTCTCAGTATTATATCATTTAAAGTCGTAATGTATGTCTTTGTGGACACACATCTGTGTGTCCAAAAAAATCTAAAATCAGTATGCCAAAATATTAGACAATTATTTGAATAGTGGCATTATATGTAATTTTTATTTTCTTCATATACCCTTTATACAGCTGGAAATATTTTATAAAGAGTGTGTGCTACCATTAAAATTAAGAGGAAAAAGCTATGAAGCTATTTTCATTTAAAGAAACAAAACATTAGCTGCTTTTCATTCCCTCTTTACCAATTCCAAACCCACATACTGTCCCCCGGTCCCCCACAGTACTGGCTAATGCTGGCTCCAGGCATAACCCCAGGAGCCCTCTAGAAACAATTCCTCCTGCCCCCTCTCTCACCAGCCTCCTTTTTCCTGGGTCCTTGATAATTAGTTTCCTTCTTGTCTACACAATGTCTGCTCTTCACCTTTCACCATATTATCTCCATCCACCGAAAATCTATCCATCTTTCACGACCCATCCCAAGATTCACCTCTGGATAAACAGATTCTTGATGCCTTTGAAATCATCCCATCCATTGTATTTTTATGCTGCTTTTACAAGCTTCCATATCACAGGATTGGATACAGGGCTCTGTGCTCATTGTGCCCTACATAAAGACATGTGACGAAGGGAGTGAGTGGAGAATGAAATCCCGGCTGCAATCTGATCACCAACCTGAGGCTCCCGAGCTCCATTACTAGGTCAGATCCCTCTGTTATTATAAAAGCAGTGACAGCCAAGCGTCGTGCCACCTGCAATTATACATTATCAATACGCATCTCTTCATTACCCAATGAGGAGAGGGTTTGGGTGTGCTTTTGCTCACCATCAGATCCCCAGCACCTAGTACAGTGTGGGGCACACAGAAGTACTCAATAAATATGCACTGTGTGAATTAATAAATGAATAAAATGTCAAGTGACTTGTCCAGAATCACGCACAGAAATCAAACCTGGGGTGCTTTGTAAAATAGCAACTTGGGTAGCTGCCACCAGGGCAAAGAGAGGTAAGCAGTGATTTGTAGAAGTACCACAAGGGTTTCTAGCTTTTGGCAAGTGCCCCCCAGGGGCTTTCTTGAGCGCAGTCTCTCTGTGCGGGGGGAGAGGAGCTCCTGGCTCTGGGGCTGCTGCTGGATGTGTTTGCAAGGCGTGGGCTGCCATCAAACACTCCATCCCATTGGCTCAATTCACATCATATGACATCACAGCTACACGAGTGACCCATTCATTTTCTCTTCCCACCTCTAGGCTTTTGACAGAAGCAGATTAGAGGAGGGGAAAAACCAGATCACCTCGAGGGAGATGAGTCATTTTATGTTTTTGTTTCTGTGCATTAAAGAATTGATTCTTGAGGTTTTAATGTATTACCCGATATTGCAGAAATTTTCTCTCCCTACTGTGAGGGTGCTGGTTAGATCAGCTGAGATGAGCAAGGCTGCGTTCACACCACTTTAATCATTCTTGTTTTGAGCATTTTATTTCCTGATTTCTACTGTCATCCTTGTGAGCCAGTAATAGAAGAAACACTTTGGCACCAAGAGCTCAGGTCTTGTATCTTCTGTGCCTGAGCAAATATGGAAAAGAATCTATAGAATTGCTCTCAGAGGTTACTGAGAAATTAATCGAGCTGCCTCCAGCTTGAGACTGAGGAAAGGGGGGTTTTAACAATTACTGAGCGGGATACTTTACAACAGGGAGGTTTGGGGAGCCCCTATCAGTCCATTTTTTGGCTTTCTCATTAGCACTACTGAGGCACATACCAGGTGGAAAAAGGGGCACAAGGGAAAGAGATAAGGGTCACTTAATGAACACGGGGCATATTCCAAGTGGCAAATATTAAGGATTTATTGTCAAATATTGAGGATTTTAATCCTCAACCAGAGGGATGAGGTTGGTGTGGTTATTTTCACTTAGGATGTGGGTTCTGAAGCTCTTGGTTGGTAAGAGGCAGAGTCCACATTCTCATCCTGGTCTGACTCTCCCAGGGGAGCAGCCACAGAGGCATAGAAGGCAGGCTGGGGCTGTGCGTGTGTCGTCCCCTGCCCCAACCCGCCCGCCCGCCCCGCCCCCCGGGCTCCTCTTTCACGTGCCGTTGAGAGCGCAGCTGCAGGGCCGGCGACCCCCGCTTCAGCTGGGCTGCGTGACCTCAGTAGCTACACCGGCTCGTGGCTCCGGGACCTTGAAAATAAGGTCGAGTTCCTTGTGAAATGAGAAAAGGATTCTGGGCTAAAAGAAAACTTCAGGCAAGACAGAATGAGACGAGGACAGAGTAGGTAGGCGGCCCTTTTTGTCCTCTCACGGGAAAAGAAAAAATGCACCAGTTAGTGCAACCTGTGCGCAGGTCAGCTCAACAAAAAGATCAAGAAAGTCACCAGATCGTGGCGATTTATTTAAGGCATAATAACTGGCTGGTTACATTTTTTCCTTTCATCTGTTGGTTGTGGTATTATATTAAATAGAATCTTCTTGCTCTCACTTATTTACTCAACCAATATCATTATGCACTGACAGTGGCAGATTTTGCTG